>NC_079530.1:8482086-8619586 GCF_003711565.1 Takifugu flavidus | reverse complement strand
ACTTGCCACAGAAACCTGCAATCCCATAACATAAATGCCAAATTGCTGATTTGTTTTGTAAATGCTTGGGGGGGTTATGTAGACAGGCTTTTTAATGATCCCTGTTCATTCTGTACTTTATAGAGATTTGCTCCTTACCATTCAATGAAATTGATTTTGTGTGATGAACTGGTTGTCTTTGAGGGCTTATCTGTTCCATGTTTGTTGTTTGTAACAAAACAGGGGGATGTAAATGTTGATGTTTAAGGGGACATGTTTGAGATGCAGATGGAGCTTTGGCTCAATGCAGGGAGAAGCTACTGTCACCACCAGGCATTGTTATGAGATCAGCACGTTTCCCTTTTGAGACAGTTATGTGGTAGCCTGGTAACAGCACATCTCCCAGTTTGTAGTTCAGTTACACAACTCTGGAAGAACTTTATTGTGCACAATTATTGGCAAAATTAGCATAGCATCAATTTAGCGACATAAAAGCAGGTTTGGCAACAGAGTCTGTCTCGATGTGTTCATTCCCTGATAATAGTCTGTCTAGACATTACAGGGAATGAATAGCAGACCCCCCCATGGGGATCGAAGAAACTGAGCCCACAGAAAGATGCTGGGGAGGTGGAGGGATTGAACTCCTAATGTCAGCGCAGAACAGCAGAATAGCCAGGGCAGCAGGAGGCAGAGCAGCGCGAGCAGCTAAGCGCAGTCCCAACATGGAGCAGTCAGGAGTGACCACGTAAAAAAAGATTGGGGGGGGGGGGGGTTAAATGCCTGCCCCAATCAAGGGGGGAGCATGTCAGCATGACAGATCAGCAGATCCAGAATCGCGTTGCGAGTTGCCTGCCTGACCTAGCTCCACAGGCCTTGCATCGTTTTAGCTGGTTGTGCTACAATATTTGACAGTAATGTGAATGTCTCATTAAGCCAGCAGGTCACCTCTTCTACTCTGTGTGTGTGTGTGTGTGTGTGTGTGTGTGTGTGTGTGTGTGTGTGAGCAGCGCAACAGCCCGGGTCTCATGACAGATCAGGGCATTCAGGCCAGTGACATTCTTCCAGAGCCCCAGATGCATCATGGACCAGCGGTGTGAAAAATGCCGGACGGCCTGATCCACTCAGCCGCAGATGAATGGAGCGCTCGGTGCGCTCATCCGGAGATGAATGTAGCGATACGTCTTGTCAGCGGAGGTCGACCGAGAGGTTACAGTATCCACGCACACCGCTGTGTGTGTGTGTGTGTACAGTACAGTACATAAAATGATAAATAGACACAAGAACAGATCATCTCTTCCAACACAAATGTTTACCTTATAGATGTTAAGAGGGCAGATATCAATTAAGGCTTTTTTTTTTCATTTTAGTATCTGAACTAAACAAACTTGAACATTCTTGTGATTATAAATATGGTTTGGAGGTTCTCAGGTCGGCCCGAGTCGCCATGGAACCAACAAGAGCACTGTTAGGCGGAGTCAAGGCCTCCTACAGTTCATCACTTTAAATATTTATGAAAGCTTTGAAACTCTAATCTAATTGGCATGCAGTAATCACTGTGGTTGTTTGGCTAGTTTCCCAGCATGCACTTCTGCACGTGAAATAAAGAAGGAAATCAAAAATGTCTTTATCAAATGAGAAATTGATAAAGATTAATATTTTTGAATAGTTATGTTTGGAAATTAAATCTTAAGAGGATCCAGACATTAACAAACCCCTGATAAAGCAGTAGACAACAAAAAGGTTTTTAGCAAACTGAAGGTAATAACATATAGCCATTTATCCAATGTCCTTCATTTAACACAGAAATAAGACTTTTCTGCTGATAACAAATACCAAGAAAATGGTTCATGGCTTTGCTTTGTGGTACAACATTATATTTGTCCAACCTCCAGTTCAGTCCCATACACATTTAATCACTGATGTCTGCTCAGGAACTGCTGTAAAAAGTAGCAAAATCCTGATTTCAGACTATTTTTCCAAGGTAAAGAATGAGTTGTTGTACTTGACAGCAGCCGTCAATTGTAATTGAACAAATGACTGCACATGATCAGCTGAAGGACGTCCAAGTGACAAAAGGAAAAGGAGATGCCTGTTAAAACCCAGCAGATTTCAGAGACCCACAGTCTGACCCAAGGAGCTCACGTGCAACAGTGGCTGAAAAAAACGTTCCTTTAAGAGGAAGAACCCTGAAGACCAGGACCAGGCTCACACGTGGGGCCTCCTGCTAGTGCAGGATCCAGAGAGGCTACGCTGAGGTCAAAAGGACTTTTAATTAATAAAGCTATTCTCAAAGCGGCACATGTTGAGGGGGAGCTTGTTGTTTATTTCATTTTAGATACAGTGAACAACAAACAATGCAAGCGTGATGATGTGATGATTAGGAACATTTTGAGGAGGAATGGACACAAACCCAGGCTCAGACACACAGTGCAGCCCCATCAACCACTGCCCTGTCCCCTCGGTTCATCTCTCCCTCACACACACACACACACACACACACACACACACACCCTCTCACTCATCCACACAGCGTCACACACACATGAACCGCCGGCACATCTCCTCAGCCATCAGCCCGGCGCTCTGGCGCCCTGAGCAGCGGCTCTGACACGTCTATATGTTTTTCCACCTGACCTTTTGCCGTCCTTTCTGCCACAGCCCGTAAACCATAAGCTGATATATGAAGGCAATTTTTAGTGGTGCCACTTGTATCTGAGTGATTGCGTACGCTTTACATTTGGGGCTCCTGCCACCTCACCACCCGTCCTCCTCCTTCAGATGTCTTTATTTGGATAGGGGTGCTGGGGTGGGGGGACGGTGGACAGACAGGATGAAAGAATGGGTGGACATGAAGCCAGATACACACATCCATCTCCTCCCAGGGCACCGAATGTTCTCCTGACTGGACATACCTCAGGGATTTTTGGAACAAAAGACTTGATCCATTTTGAATTTTTAAGACTATAGTTTACACACTGCAGTTTTTCTTGGAATTATGAGAATGGAATTTTACCAAAATGTGCATTTTACCATGTTTCAGTAATTGCATAAAGTTTACATAACAAGAATCAACAGATCCTTCCAATGTTGTGATGGATTACCAATATGTTGGGAGATACCATATGTAGAGGAAAATTACTTTATCAGCATCAGAACCCCCCCTCCCCTCGTTAGCATTTGCATTTTTGAAAGGTGCAAACGTGCACCTTTAGGCCCTCACTCACTGCAGCAGACTGAGCTCGTTAGCTTGTTAGCAGAAACTTATGGTATGGGAGTAGTATGGCATTAGGCCATGTTACATTACCACAGAGCAATGACACTTGTTAGCTTATTAGCATAAACCTCTATTACACAGGCGAGGGGGCTTGTAGAGCACGAGACCGTGTTGCAGTAATGGAGGAGGTTTGTTAGCTGGTTAGCATACCAAACAGACAGAGAGACGTATGGCCTGTTTAAGGGCATTGGAATGTGTCACTACAGTGTTAGCAGCTATAATCTCAAAGTGTGCACACGTGTGTTTCACATTTTTCAATTACGGCGGCTCATTGTCAGGTTGTAAATGGCCGGGTCAGCTGGCTGCAATTCTGCTTTTGATGGCGTGTTGACGTCCCAACAAAGGGATCGGTTGAGAAGAGCTTGCTGGGTCGAATCTCTTTAACAGCCTTTCGAGAACAACTCAACAGAAATAGCGTCTCAAAAGAAGACTCCCAGCAAAAATACACCAAACCATAAAGGAATTACACACTTTTTCTTGATCTAAATATTCAGTCATACGTCTTCTGTGTCCCAAGATGGAGAAAAAAAAAGTATTATCTCTAAATTGGTATTTAAGTTCCATCTTGTTTATTTCATTTGCCTTTCACGCTTTAGTCCTGGATATAATCTTTGAAGACCAGAGGCTGGGGTCAGGTTCCTCTCATCTCATCAGCCCCGAGCATCGTTTTTGGTCCAGGATTCTTCTGCTAAATTCTTAGTAAAGGGGGAAAAAGCTACTCCAGCTCTAATTCCATGTTAAAATTTAAAAAAAAAAGTTGTGTACACAGTATATATGGAGCTGAATTGCTCTAGTAAATAGCATAAACTTCAGTACCACAGGAAAACACAGCAACAATAATCTCTGGAAGCCGTCTAATTCATTTATTAAAATTACATTGGAAAAACTGTTTTCCAAAATGTCTGCATTAAAATATGTAAACAATACTGATGTAACAACTGTCCACTGGACAGAAACTCATACTCACGTTGGGATTTAAAGTCCAACAGCCTCCTAAATGACCACACACACTCTCACGATGATCTTCAATTATTAATGATCGCAGCATGTGTCACCTGACTACAGTGGGAATTAATAAATCTCCATGGAGACAGATACCATAATGCAGATGTCTTAATGAAAACTTCATTAAGATGGAGGATAATTACCGTGTCCTTCACGATGCGTTTGCAGTGCTTTTAAATAATTGAGGCGCTCAACTTTTGATGTGTTTGTACTGGAATAATTTCATCATACAGACATCATCCACGATAGATTGAGTGTGTGTGTGGTTATATTTTATGAATGAATACCTGTGACTTCTTACTAAAATGGTTTTTAGGTCATTGACGACATTATGGGGCCATTTTTGCTGTGGATGAAAACACTTTCTGGTCCTTATTCAACAGCACATCTGAGGAACAGCAGCACACTTGGGGCTTTGATCCTCGTCCCCGTCCTGAAATGTGCACTTACATGCATCATTCTGTGTTTCAGGCTCGAGCTCAGCACTGACGTGGGAGGAGAAAAATCAAAATCAGATTTGTGCTGGATTAAACAGATTTAATATTTATGGGTGCGAGTGTGAGTAAACACAGGCACGCAGCGGAGTTCAAACCGACTCAGCAGCAGCTTCTGTGGTCGGTGCGTCGAACGCTTTGTTACCCGGCACAAACCTTCAAGTTCAGATATTCCACTAACAGGAGCAAACCTTTTTTTATCCTCCTCCATATGTTGGGTGTGCGTTTGTGCGTCGGGGGCAGTGGGGTCACAGCTGTTGGAGAGGGGCCAATGTCATGCGGATGTTCTCTCGCCTCCAGGTTACTGTGCCTCTCACACTGCCGGGTCGAAGCGCAACACTCGCTCAAAGCCTTCACCTGACTCCAAACACGCTGATCAACGTGACCGTGCTCTCTCGCTTTTTCATTCCTCTCTCTTTCCTCTGTAACCTGTAGTTTCATTAGAAATGAAGGAGTGGAATCCAGGTGTTGGTGTGAAGGCCGTCTTCATCCTCATCTTTATTTCACCATCAACCAGACCGTAGGTCTTTGAGACTGAGTGGGAGGTGACTCTCCGAGATGTGAAATGCTGAAACTGAGCCAGGATGAAAGGATGCTGATGTGCAGGAGTTGAGGGACAGTGTGTTTGTGTGCATGCATGTTGGGGGAGGGTGCATAATTGCCTGGAGACTGTGGAGATATAAACCTTAATGGTCAGTAATCCAAGCCTGCAGAGGGCCTCTCCACGCTGCTCCAGTGAGTCCCAGTAATGGGCTTCCAGCTCCATCGCTTACATATGCAGAGATGGTTCTCCATTAAAGCTGGTTCGACAAAAATGGGTGGATGTTAAAAAAGAAATGGGTTTAGTGTTGGTTGGCCGCCGCTGTCCCAGCTGTCGTTATAAATGTTAGCCAGGGTGCGAGCAGTATGGATAACAAGGCTGTCATCGTGAAGAAGCATAATATTATTATTATTATCAGTTCACATTTGCTCTTGTTTTCTTCGTGCATTTAAGTGTTTATATTAAATGGTAATCCAGTGGATATAAATTCTCACATTGAGACGCACTACAAAGATGCTTATAAGTGCTCGAAAGTTGCCCGTTGTCTCCAAACAAAAAGGTGTTGCGCTTTTCCCTTTCACCGTTTTGAAGCTTCTCACCTCGGCTCTACTCGGTTTTGGTCATTTTCCATCACATGTTAAGAACCACCTCAACGTGGGTGTTCTAGCTCGGCAGCGAGAGACATAATGGAAACCCCTAAAATCCCGAATAGGTGCTGCTGGAAAAGCCCTATTAGTTATCCAGGAATAACAAAATTAGCCCATCTCAGCAAGCAATGCTTGCTGAACATCTTCAGTTACTATCACACTAAATTATTGAAGCAAACCATTTATTTGTTTGTTTTTGTGGAAAACGGGGCTACATTAGCAAAGATGCTTCATTTCAGCACCGTTTGGCACTGGATTCTTGAGTTTTACTGAAATCAGTTTTACACTTTAGTTGTTTTGTTTTAAAACAGATCTAAAATGAAATGAACTGCCAATTATGCTAATCTTAAATACAGCGATATCACGCCAATAAAAAGGCAAATATTTGCAATTTTCAGATGTGGGTCTGATGGTGCTCCTGTCGCCTCAGCGAGAAGCACCACCCTCCTCATCCTCCTCATCCACCAGATGATCAGCGATAAAATCCACGTAGAGGAAGTAATGACACTTATGCACATTTGCAACACACACACTGTGCACTTGAAAACCCTGAAGGTGTTTGACTTCACTTCCAAACAGCTCAAAGAGAGACTTTCCTCTTAAACGTGTCGGTGTCATTCTCCTTCAGAGCTGCAAAGAGCGTGTTAATCCATCGTCGATATCAGCCGGCTACGTGCTGTCGCCATATGGACGCGGGGACACTAAGGAAATGCATCACTTTGTGATGTTTATTTCAAGTGTGTTACTCAGCGGGGCCATAAATAGGGTTCTTTTTTTTCTCTGTGCATGTACCGAGTCTTGAAGTTCAAGGACGCACGCGGCCTAATGTGCAGGAATGGATTTACCTGAATCGCAAGATAAAATGTTTCCTACTTCATTATTGCTCCTCTAACTGCCTGGACTCAAATGGGAAAGATGAGTTTGTGTGATACCACGATGAGAATTTGAGTGACTTCATTGTCCTCTGGTGTTTGTGTAAGCATCATCTTATACTGGTGTGACTGCAGATGTGTGTGTGGTTGATGCATGTGACATATATGCTCCTATATTTGTGTGCTACCTTTCTTTGGGCAGCACATATGGTAGACCCACACACACACACACACACACACATGCGCGAGCACAGGGGACGTCGGCAGTAATAGATATCCAATAGCTGCGAGCTGGGGAAGGGTCCTGCTACATCTGTCAGCGCTGCCTGGCAAAGGCAGAGCAAGTTCAGATGCTATCGCCACAAACGGCTGCATCAAAAGATTTAGTGTCCCCACCATCCTTCCCACCCCGAGGTGGGCCGTGTAGCGCAGCCTGCCGGGCAGCACAACAAGGAGGAGGGGGGGCGTGGAAGAAATACGGCAGGCGCGGGACAGATAAGAGAGAAGCGACGGCAATATCAGCCAGGGGGTTTGAGGTAGAGGACAAGGGGAGAGCACAATGGGAGGAGGAAGGAGGGGAAAGAAGAGGCAGCACGACTCCTTTTTCACCTCCTCGACACTCCTGCTTAAAAACTGTGTGAGAGGGTGGTCAGAGGAGTCTTGTTTCGGTTTTATTTGACATTATTATGGAAGAAATTTGAAAATCCTTTTCCTTAGTGTGATGCATCCAGTTCCTGTAGGATTTGAGCAAAGCCGAAGCTCATTTTCCTTGAGTGCTCACTTTTTAAGATCTGGGGAAAAAAGTTAAACTTTCAACAAATTGAAAGGAACGACTGTAGAAGAGGCACGGATAAATAAGCCACCCACCACGATGGAGGAAATCAGCATCCCAACATGTACAGATTAGAACAAGGGAATTTACATGTGCGCGCGTGCCGTCATCACGGTCCGAGCAAAATTATAATCACGCAACAATAAAGCTGTCAGTGCTGACAACAGTCGGCCGTGATTGACGAGCTGCTTGATTCTAAAATAATAAAACAAGTCATTTTAATTTATGATGAAAAACCGAGAACAGTTGGGACATTTTGTTTGATTTAATGTGATAACAAAACATCAGAGCCGGATTGTTCAAATGTCGATTAATTTTTCATCCTTTTTTTGCTCACAATCAAGCCCTGTCTGTCAAGCATCTACACCTTTGGAGAGAGGGTGGGCTCCATACGCCCCCCCACCCCCACATTCCTCAAAAAAAAAAGATGGTCTGAAGCTGGAGATGTTGGCGGCTTCACACACACACACACACGTTAAAATCTGACAAATGACCACATGTTAGACTCGACCTGACTTGTGGTAACAAAAATGTAAATTATGGTCTTTTATTTTGTGTGTGTGTGTGTGTGTGTGTGTGTGTGTGTGTGTGTGTGTTTGTGTGTGTGTGTGTGTGTGTGTGTGTTTGTGTGTGTGTGTTTGGGAGTTCTTTTTCCCTCCCTGTAGATCAGCTGCTAATCATAACTCTCCTGAGACCCCCCCATCCCCACCCCTCCAAAACCTACACACACGTACTGCACACACACACACACACACACACATCCGAGCCGCTGATTCCTCTGCTCTTGAATAACCTCACCGGGGGCTAGTGATGGGGGAGAAGTTGTGGGGTGTGCGAGGGAGGGGGGCAAAATCACCAGTCTTATTTAGAGGAGGAGTGTGTGTCTTTTGAAGCCTTACTGGCTCGACTGTCACACAGCTACGGGGCCGTCGGCTTGTCGAGGATTCCTGTTGGGGTGTGTGTATGTGCGAGTGTGTGTGCATGTGAGTGAGTGAGAGAGACCCTCGAACAGAGAGAGAGGGGGAGAGAGAGCAAGCTGTAGCCCTGATTAAATGCTGAAGCCGTCATGCCTGCGAGCCAGCCAGGAGATTAATATCGGCGTAACCTGTTACTTAATTCATTATGGGGATACAGGCTAATTTGATTTGATATTATTTTAATAAAGTTCTGTGATATCCAAGATTGTTTCAGGCTATCAAAATAATTTTCCAGTTATTACAGTTCGTCAGGCAGGTCCCTTTGATAGCAGTGGTTGGCCAGGCCTGTCCTGAATACATTACAGCCCTCTGCACACACACACACACACACACACACACACGCGTCCTCCTTTTTTTTATTGAATCTCACACGTTGAACTCCTCTATTGAATCTCTTTATTGTTCAAGTTCTCTCTCAGTTCTGCAGCTCCCTATTTACTCGTTTTGGCTGCCCATGCCCAACAGGGCACGAGGGTTCCAAATGAAAACTGTCAAAAGCTTCAGTGAGGTACTGATGCTGAGGGGGGAGTAACCAGAAGTCCCAAGCCCTGTTCACCATCGTGTCGGTTTCATTTACGCCGGTGCCGTCCTGACATACAGTGGACAGAAGGAGTCTAAGCTTCAGAGAATCCTCACAGATGATGAGATGGAAAACCCAGAAGCACCTATTGTTTTTAGCTTGGTGGTGGAGAAGAGCTTCTGTCTGGGTGTCCAACTGCTACCAGTGATCTTCGAATCTCAAAACTCATTGTTTTTCCATCAAAATATTGTCCAACGCTTCTCTCATGGCACCTTTCTCACACACATTGTTCAACAGCCAAACAATAAAGTGTCTTCACTGGTCCAGAGCTGGTCCATGTCAACCTGCGTTCCTGCAGGGGATCTGTGTGTCCTGGAGCTGGTCTGTACATCATAGACTGTCACCAGAGTCCTACAGATGATTTATCTTTAAGCTGCACATATCACACCTCACTTCCTGTCTGGCCCACCTCCCGTTGAGTCTGACCTGGTTTCCTATAAATCTAAAACTGGTGTAACATTCCCACATCCCTGTCAAAAGTCTCTCCATATATAATCTTTTGGCATAAATATTGTACACTTTAACCGATGTTAGCGTGTCCCTTTAATCACAGCTTTCCCTTTTGCTCCTTTACTTTGTGCCTACTTTCTCCCATCACCAATGTCATCCATTCATTATTAAAGCTCTTCCCGCCTTGTCTCTCCGGTACTCTGCTCTTTTAGAAACCCTTGTATCAGCTGCTCCGGGCCACAGAAGGACGACAGAAAGAGGGGAAAAAAATAAAATGAAGACATGTTCAGCTCTTTGCAGGGGGGCGTGTAAGTCGCCTGTCAGCCTGTAATCACAGTGTCCGCGTCCGTGTATGCTAATTCATCTCTCCATACTGCTGACTAGGACATGCAATATAAATGAAGTTTGTTGGACCGCACAAGGACTGACTTGAATAAAAGATCAGGGTCCTGAAGAGATTCCAGGCTGTTATTAGCCATGTGGAACTTTGCAACCACACCGCCAGAGACCTAATGGAGTAATGAAGGTCTTTTAACATGGAAATTGGCATCAATATCCCTGTCAGAGAGGGATTAGCGTGATGGTGGCAACAGTGTACAAGCTTAGGATAAAAATAGGTGGTGATGCATTGGAAGTGGATCAAAGGTACTCTAAATCTTGTTGACAACATGCAGATTCATTTCTGTGCAATGAGGCTGAATGCTGTTTGAACCCCGGAGATGGGAGCTGTTGAATATGAATGCAGCACGGACTATAATTTTCATGAGGCCATGGTTATTGTTGATTCACACATGTTGTAGTTTATTAGCAGAACCGGAGCAGCATGTGGATACCTTCCAGAAAATGACCTGCTGGTATCTTTATATCTAATTCCGGCGACATACGATTTCGACAGGTCATGATTTCAACCCTTCCATCACCACCATGATGCTGCTGATGGAAGAACACAGGCGGGACACTTCTATTATTATTGTGCAATGGTGGCTGCAGTTTTTAGGTCAGAATTGGTTGGAAAGACTCACACACATGACGCTAAGTCCAGTTTTTATTAATCCTGGCCATGAAAATGAACAAGGATCACGAAGGCCAGGGATGTAAGATCGTCCTTCTTCTGGGAAAAACAGAGACACATTTATTCCAGACATGTACATTTCAGAAGTTCCCCCTAGCTCTGTGGTTACCATCACTTATGGAAACCAGTGGTTCAAATTTGGTAAATGTTAGGTCCTATGTCCAAATGATAGCAGCGTGTCAGTGCAAGTGCAGATGTCCTCCCTCTTAAATGATGCTTCTCATCACCCATCCATCCTTCCTCACTGCTATTTTTCCTCACGGGGAGATGGTCCCTTTTAATTTCAACTAAAACAGCTGCTTCCATTCACAAAAAATGGACTTCTAATTGCATGTACACGGGTGTTCTACTGTAACGTAACTACAGTTTTTGCTGAGTGGAGGCCCGTTAAAGATTAAGAATTAATGATGTTCTGGGCTGTTTCATGTCAGACATTGATTCTCCTTTGTGGACATTTGGGGAAATGTAGGAGTAGTTAGCTCTTATATTTTTAACTTTAAAAATTATGTTTTGTCTATGTGCTCATCCTTTCCTGTCACTTCCGGTGACTTCCTGTGCAGAGCCCCTGAAGTTTATGATGACAAGAGTATAGAGAATTGGTTACTGATTCAGTTTTATTTCCCCAGCCTATCATAGGAAGGCCCAGACCATCCTCTTCCAGGATACCTCCACAGGCTCCACTAAAGGCACACCTGGGCCTGCCAGAGCAGATCCTTCCCAATGAACTGTCCCCATGGTGGTTCTGGTGCTTCCTGCTCAGCAATACTTTGAGAGATGATCCCCGATGTTCAGATCGCATCTGTTCTTAACTGTCTGTTTTCTGAGGTGAAGTTTGAATTCAGATCTATTTAACCCAGTTAGAGGCGCAAAGTAATGATTTTATCTGGTGAATTCAGCTAAACTTGGCAATAGATGCAGGAACTACTCTCATAAAATGGGAATAATTACAAATGCATGTTTTCCTCTTTTCTATTTTTTTTCTGGAAAAGGCAATTAGTTGAAAAGGGCTCCTGCTTTTGTCTACCAGATAAAAGTTCAAACTTGTTCTATGAAGTGCTGATCTGTTGGGAAAATGGAGGCTTGAAAAGAAAATACCTCATTTGCATACCTTGATGAAGGATCACAGCAACACAAACTGTTTTGTTTTGCAATGGTGCTCATTATTCAGACCATTATAACAGATATGAACATTTTAGGCAACGCTTGATTTTTATTAGAAGTGTAGTTGCTACAAAATACGACACACCCTGATGCTCTTCAACATATTTGAATGAAATCTGTTGGAAACAAATGTCCACTCTTGCTCTTTCCAGTCCATTAGACCTCAATATACAAGTTTATATGAGATAAAACCACAAACCTTGCTCTGTAGTAGTAAAATACAGCCCTTTCCCCTCTGTGCTTGAAAGGACAGTCCATAAACCTGGTTTACACATGCTGTAAAGATGTCCTTATCCTTTTCCAGGGTTCAGGAAACATTCTTTTCTGTCTTTCTGTCTGTATTAACTGTAGTTTACTGTTGTTAGATTGCAATTGTAAGAACTGTTTGTCTCTTGGGGGTAATTTCCTTCTCTCTTCATGATGACTGTCACCGTGGTCCAGGGAGAATATAAAGGTTCGACCAGCATGCTAAACAACCCTGGATTTTTAAAAAACATCCTTGTTCTAAAATATGTGTCAAAACTCCACCCCAGGACTGTTCTGTGACCAGTGATTGTTTCAATATTGTGTACATTTTTAAATTGTTGAGGCTTTGTAGTTATTAATTTATTCATTTAATTCCTAAAGTGAATTCTTTAAAATGATGCAGGTGTCTGTCATCCAAATCTATCCGTTTAATTTTGCTATACTGAAAAAAAAAAGATTTATGTGAATCATTTCTCACCATTTGCACTTGATGTAGAGCATCAAGTGCAATATTTTCTCTTGTTCTTGTCCTTTTTTTCTTGTGCATGTGACAAACAATGAGAATCTGCCCGTCAGTGGAGGTGATAGCCTCCCTGCAACACAGCAGCCGCCGCTGACCGGCACACTAACCCCTCATTGTTATGGGGCACAGTTGTGCCACATTACATCAACATGGGAACAGCTGGAGGTGATCGCAGCCATTTTACAGCGTTGTGTATAAATGTTGTACAGCATGTTACAGACTTGATGCGCCACCAGATTAAAAATACACATGAAGTTGAATTTAAAATAATTTTCATTGTTAAACCTCAACCATGAACTGGTGTCATGTCCAGGATGTGGTCCACCTCTCTCCCACAGGGAGCTGTGACAAGACCCCGATCAGGAATATAGTCATGGATGGAAGCAAGGATAGAAGGATGGGTGGATGGATGGCTTTGGATTTTGTTTTTAAGGTGCTTCTGTGGAGAAATTCTGGATATGAATTTTGCTTTAGGTTTATGGAAATGTACAAATACAAATGTTCACATTTGCCTGAAAAGTTTTACCACCTCTGGCATTGTGTCACCCTCCTTCGTTCATTTGCTCCTCACTTGTCATTCCAGTATGGAGTTCCAGTTCCAGATGTTCCACTCAGCTTCTCCTGCAGCGTTTCCTCCAGCTGTGGGAATTTTCTCACCAAATCACAGCGGTTCATGCTGCACAGTTCCTGAAAAGCTGCTACTTTGACACTAGAAGTTATGATAATATTAGAGAAACAGACAATGATCGGTTGAGCTCCCGATCAACAATTATGCAAAGACGGGCCTAATCAATATGAAAATATAAAGTGACAACAAATGACAATATCAAGTGCTGTGGAATTTTTGTCCAGCCAGATGAAGGTGTTTGAATAGTAAAGAGTCCACTTGGCTTTTATGTGATGGCTCCGTGCATTTTAGTTGCCGCATGGTTCAATATCTAAACAGAGAAAAAAAAAAAGTTTTAAAAATTATATTGCTCGGAGTGATAGTGGTAGTAATAAAGAAGTTATTGACCAAATGATATTGATCGACAGCTCCTCGGGCAAAACGAGCCGACCTTGGTCTCCCTCTGTGCCTTGCCCTCCCTCAGCTCACCTCCCCTCGACTCTCCTCCCCGGAATTCAATAATATATTATTTTACACAGTTTAAAGTCGGACAACAAATAGCTCCACAGTGCAAGGTGAAGAATTACTGGTAAATTTTTCATGGCTATTTGCCTGTAGGAAATTTGGCAAGGATGCGTTTGAGGGTGATTAAAATCAAGACTCCAGTCAAAACTTGATTATGAATTTAAGAGCAGTGATGGCAAAGACAAAGAAAATGAAAGACAGAGAGAGAAAGAAAGGTTAGTCAGAGAAAGAAGAAACCAGAGGCTATGTGTTCCTTCCTCTGTGCTGCATGAATCAGACAATGACCTTGAAGTCTTCACGAAGGAGAGGCAGCGGTAACTACATCCAAGCTCCGTCCCCTGGTCTCCTCACACCATCAAAGCAGAGAAACAAAGGCCACTGAGGGAGGAAATGTTACTTTACACTCTTCAAAACTGCATCATTTGAGAAAATTAAATCTACTCTCTTGGTGTTGATATTGTCCAGAAGCTCTTTCTTTCTGTCAGTTCTTAAGGTGATTTATGCTGCAGCATTCTGTCCTCACTCAGCTCCGTAATCAATAGACCAGAATGAATCAAACACAATCACAAATGCTTTTTACACATTATGTTTTAGGTCATGTATGTAGCCTTATAGTACTGTCACCTCACAACAAGAAGCTTATAGGTTCAAATCCCTCCCCGTGTCAGCCTGCATTCTCTCCAGGTGCTCTGGCTCCATGCCACAGTCCAAAGACATGCATGTAGATATGAATGTGCATGTACGTGGCTCATGTTAGCCATCCAATGACCTGCAGACTTGTCTGGGAATCCCACCTCCCACCCAAGGACACTTGGGATGGTGGGAGCAGATGAGTGTAGCATTAAAATACATTCCCTCTCCTTGTTTTTTGTTCTAATATGTCTAAGATGATGACTCCAGAAAGGCCTCCTATTCATATTTCATAATTAACTAATTTTCAGAATAACTTGTATAGTATTTTTTCCCCATGTCACTCTTTAGTTCTTCTGCTCTGCGTGACAGACAGCAGTACACAGTTAAACAACAGGGCGTTCCTGTATATTAGCACAGAGTACATGAAGAACCTGATTACCTATTGGAGAATAAGTGACGAATCAAAGAAAAAAGCAGGGAGTATCAGCTCATCAGTAAAGTGTGCTATCAGCCACACCTCACTTATCCTGTCCGAACACACAACCGTCTTGTTCGTTTGCATGTCAGAGACGCCGACAGAGATGGCAGTTATGCTCAGTAAAATATTCATTCTTCTTCCAGGCTATTCAAGTGAAACACGCAGCTACTTGGCAGACATAGAAACTGTAAAAGAAGGAGAGACAGCGAGAAAGAGGGAGAGAAAGAGAGAGAGAGCGGGTGGTGGTGGTGAGGGGCTGCATCCATTATTGAAGTGCCAGGATGTTATCAATTCATACAAGGTCAATATGGAAGATTTCAATTTGTGCTTGTGTCAAGACAAAGATTTCCTGCGCTCGCCTCTCGCTCTCTTTATTCCCGTCCTTTCTACCTTTTCTCTCTGTCGCGGCTCTTAATACACTCACAACTCTGAGCGTTACATTGTGCTGGTTTTGTTCCTGAACGTGCTGCAAGTCTTCTGAAGTCTACTGCATGATGGTACAAGATATGACTTTACCTCTGGCAACTTAAAATTCAGCCCACAACTCTGCTGCCCCCCACCCCCAACCACCCACCTACACACACACACACACACACACACACACACACAGAACAGATTAGCACTGTGTTTGCTGTGGGAGAGCTCCTCATTTACATCAATTATGGATAGTCAACTTCCATCCTTGTGGCCCAGCGCTGCATATTTCATGGAGTGAGGGTATTTTATGAGTTAATGTGTCCAGTTGACATGCCTCTGAAAGCAGTGGCCTGTCCCTTACACTGTGTGGAGGGCTGGGCAGAGCACGCAAACACAGTCAGTGTGTGAGTGTGTGTGCTTGCGCGTATCCACTCAGTCTCCTCATCCCTGCCTTGTAACATCAGATTCTGCTACAGAATGGCAGCAACGGAGCCAGGCGGCACGACAGTCCACGCAGTCCTGAACTCCAAGTGATCCTTTCAATTTTTTCATGGGATTTCCTGGCAGGGAAAAACACTCAAATGTGCAAAATGTATAAGTTCTGTGTTGAATTCTGGGTAAATAAATTAGAATTTACATGTGGCAGCCTGTGCAACTTTTCAACCCTTAAAATGGCTTGTAAACAAAGCTGAAAACAGCACTCGTTATGCCGGCTCTGTTCCACCACTCTCACTCCTTCACACTTTTTCCTAACCCCCGCTCTCCCCCCACCCTCTACAACCCCTTCCAAACAACCATACCCCCACACCACCTCTCTCTTCACCCTCTTGCCAGCCGGTTGGGGAGGTGTTACCAGCAGCTGGTGCCTTTGCATAATGTGCAGGGTGTTTATGTACTTTTTTCATCTCTCTGCGTGCACGTACGTGTGTGAGTCAGTGTGTCGGGGAGAGAATGTGGGAAAAGAATGGAGGCTGTTCTCGGATGGTATAAATTGCTTTTTTGACCCTGTAATTAGTGGCAGAAGACACTCTGAAGGAGCTGGTGATGAAGCTCCCATGGCTGAATTTCAACATGGGAGCATAAATTATCATTTATGGAGCACTAATGGCCTGTTGAGTTGTCCTCTTAGACCTCACTCGTCCAGAGCTGGGCCTGGACATCTTTTATGTGTTCTTTGCACAGCATAAATGCTCATTGCAACATGAAAGAATACCAGCTCTCAGCCGGCACCCTCATATTCCCCCCCTTCCCTCTGCTGCATCATCTCCTCCTTCCACTTCTGTACCATGACTCCTTTAAAAGGCTCCAGGATTTCTGTGGAAGTAGTGACATCACATAGTATCAAGCATGTAATTGCTTTGGAAATTACATCCAATTTTAGCATTGTTTAATGAAGAATACGCTTTATTTAGTTGAAATTATGGAGCGCAAACCTCTTGATGACCTGTTCAGCAAGAGTGTATTCTTCAAACTCAAAAAAAATACAATGGTCTAATCTTTAGTTACTTGTCCAGAGAATTTCCTTTCTGCTAGAAGGTCGTTCTCATAACCTACCTTAGCTGCTTTTAAAACCAAATCAGATAGTTATGCCCATTTCTTATCCAAACAAATGGATTTACTGCCTCAACAAATACAAACACTAGGCTCTTTGCACCTAAGATGCAACAACTCATGTGGGCCAGCTCTCTGCATGACATCTTTGCTCGCCCCCAACATGGTTATATGTGATTGGATGCGGTGCCAGCATTTGGCAGAGACCGCAAAATACAATATTTGTTCTCATTCCAAATTTGTGGAGTTGAACAACACAACTAAAAAGGCAGTTTCCAGAAGTAAAACCTTGGAATTACACATTCTGTAGTCTCCGAGGTCAGACAAATGGCAAGAATGGAGCATATGAGTGTAGTTATTCACTGTCTAAAGGGTGGTGTCATCCAATATCACTCACTGTGTTTATATGACACTCCAATAAATAAATTATTGCTTCAGTCCAACAATATTCAACTAAGATATGCAGATAATGGGATGGGAAATCAATATGCTCCAGCATGTATATGACTTAATCAGAGTTAAACTTGACAATTCATGTACACATGCTCCACAACCTCCACGCTGGCGTATAACCTGAAACAAAAAAAATTCAAGACAGCCGGCATTAGTATACAGCATTCTTGTCGGCCTATTGAAATCAACATGACCATGAGGGAGAGCACACATCTTATGAGCTGAACAGCTATACGATTATACAGTACATGTATATCGTCAATCCTCAAATATTCCCGTACAGGCTGAAGTATACAACACTTAGGCCTCAATAAAAAATATAGATAAGAGACTAAATGTGTGTGTCTGTGTGTGTCTTACAGCAATGTTTGACACTAACAGTGGGTGAGGTTTGCCCTTAAAACAGCTGTCATTACAGAACAGAATAGAACGGAATGCAATTAGACACGTCAGCTCTGCGATCCATCACTGGCTATTATGGCTTCCACAAGGTGAGGAAAGGAGAGAAGAGCCTATAGATACTGAACCCCCCCACCCCCACCAACGCTCACACAGGCTTCTGCCTTTGTGACAAACATGAAAACATGCAAGTGGCAGGAAAAGTTAGCTCCACTCTGACAGATGGACTATCCGTCTTGATCTTGATCGGCAGGTATGGGGAGGAGTTGGTTAAACAAGTCTTTCCATCAAGGGCAATAAGAGGAAATATGACACAGACAAATAACTGGTTTACAATAACTTTAACAGACATCTTCTTCCACTTGACCAAATAGTATTGACTTGTGCCATGTGATACTGAGAAAAAGCTATTTTTGTGCTATCATCTACCTTTACCTTTACCTCCTTTGCACTCTGCTACTAGCAAGTTGTGGTGGGTGCAGAACTGTTACTCATCTATAATTGACTGTGAAAGCTGCGAGTGTTTTCCGTATCCTCCTCAAATATCTGGAAGGACAAAGTGACCCAATAATCTTATCAGTTGGACGTGTTGTCAGCCTGTAATTAAAGAGAGAACTGAAAATTAAGCAGTCGCTTTAATGGAGGTCCTTTGCGTGGAGGCTGGAGTGGACTGTTAGACACCAGCAGAACCAACCAGTGCTTCCCATATGCAGATCACCCCCGCCCTAAAAAAGGTCTGCTGCTCCTCTGCCTTGAAAGCACCCACATTTTTGCCAGTGTGTGCACTTTTAATTGCACTCCCATTGCTTGCCCCCAGCCCCTCATTTCTTTGTCTCTCTCTCTCTAACACACACTCACACTGCCCCTCGCTCATCATTTCTCACCGACGCCCCCGCTCTCTCCTCCCCTCGCCGCTTCCTTATTCTGTCGCTTTAGCCCTTTCTCTCTATCTGTCCATTCTTCAAAGGAGAACTTCATTCACTTTATTTTAATTTCATAGATGAACCCCGAGGGGAGAAGGGAGCGATGGCGGTGTGAGAAGGAGGGCGAAATAGGAAACCGCTTTATTTTAGTGATGGCTCAGTGTTATTGGGCCGAACTCTTTGATGGTTGGTTACTGGCCAGCCACAGGCACTGCCTAATAAACGAATAACCTCTAACAGAACGGTATTACTCGCTGATGTCAGTGCAGACATCCAGTAAAAAAAAAAGATAAGTGCAGTTTGTTAGAGCTTGGGTTCATACTTTTGGCCTCATTTCTATGGCTTCAGATCTCATTCTAGTTATCAAAGAACTGCTGAGATCGAGTAACATGGTGACATTACTGTAACACAGTCGGATAGAACAGAGAAAGGCCAATCAGGCCATAAAAATGCTGAATGCTGGCCAACAGTTGAGCAAGATTATCTGTGTCGAGCTCCAGCTAAAAAGTTGGGAAGAATTCCTCTGGGAAGTAAACCCGCAGGTTAAAGTTGAAGAAAGAAGACCAGTTTATGGGCTACAATAAAACAGCAGAGCGACGTGCGTGGAACGTGAGGGGTTTGTCTGTTGTCGCCGTGTCTGTGTGGCTCAGGTGTGACTGAACTTGAAGAGATGGCCTATCAAAGCTTGCAGTGCCTTGATGAAACAGGACAAAACAACTGGTGATAGATGGATTAAAAACAAGAATCACTTCCTGGAAGAGCCAATGCTGTTGTGTTCAAACCTGTTCTTAAACCTAACCGTTTTTCTTTTTACTTCTCATATTAACTGATACATTTTTTTCTCAAACTGAAAGACTGAGTTAATGTTGAACCAACCCTCTTGTAAACAGCTTACTTTTCACCCTTTGAAGGGAAGTTTTGTCAAAAATTTATGACGTTTTCAGAATCCTGTTTGCAGATTCTCTGTTTTTACTCAATGACGGCCTGTGTATGAACACAGTTGCATACCCCTGTGATGGCTTGCAAACCCTTGTGTGATTTATCTGTGTGTTTGCACATGCAGGTGCACAGGCTGCGTGAAAGATGAGCCCCAACTACAGGCCATCCACCTTGCCCTTTGGCTATTTCTGTTCCAAGCCTTCCCCTGCGTCGGTTGCGTAATGATCTTGGTAGATAGCAATCACTCTTTTTTTTGTTGTCTCTATCAGCCATAACTGGGCCTCGGTGCCAGAAGGTCAAGTGTACAAAATAAGAACAAGCTTACACAATAGAGAAAGCAAAGACCTCCCTTTGATGTGAAAGAAAGGATGTGTTGTGTGTGAGCCTCACGATTGAGGGCGTTGATTGATTCAAGGCAGGGGAACTGTAGAGCTGCTGCAGACTGGCAGCTTCACCACAGTTCCTTCAAAACCAAGAAAGGAATGGAAGCAGTGTATGAGTTTTGACATACAAAAGAGGACAGCAAATAAGGAGGGAACCACAAAAACAACCACTGGAAATTTGGTGATAGGAATTGATTCTGCACAGCCTATTTGTCAGTCTTCCCATGAGCTTTTGGGTGGGGCCACAGTGGGTAAGACACTATGGCATCACACGGAAAAGCCAGGACACACCATGTGCCTAAAAGACTTTTTCAATTCCAGCCCTACAATTTTCCTTGATACTCCACACTTTGTGTTTCATCAGTATTCACTCTTGTGAAGAGGTACATTTTAGTACTTTAGTTTAAAAGGGGAAAAAAAGGAGAAAAAATAATCTGTGTGGGGTCTCGGATGCTGTGGGGATAGAGAAAAGACATAAATAAACATCAAACGAAAATGACATTTACCTGTTTGATCATTAACTTTCTCCAAGTCCATACCTTCCAACGCGGCCTGGTGCCGGAGAGATGAAGAGCGAGAGCGAGGGAGCAGAAAACGAGCATGAGAAACGAACGCTGAAGGCAGAATGTCCGTTAGGAATACAAGCAGTGCCTTGCCAAATACAAAAACAGGCCTCCCTCTCTCTCTCGTCTTTCTTTAGCCTCTTATTTTATTCCCTTTGTTACAGGAACTGGTACAGAACTTCAGAGGAGGCTGCAATGAGCACATCAAAGCACGCCGACAGATTGTGGCCCAACGGACACACTCGAAGTGGGCATTAATTTCTTTGTTGAAAATGTAGAGAAGGCAGCCACAGTGTGTTGAAATAATAGCATGTTCTGTACTTTTGTTTTTTCTTGTTTGCTTGTGGTTTCGGCCGATCTGCTTTCTTCTCAGGCTCTCTGTATGTCGAAGGTAGCGAGGGTCAGGATGACACCTTGTTTTCGTCAGATGTTCGTTTGGGGAGGTTTCCGTCCTTTTCCTGTGTTTCGTCTTTTTTTTTCTTTCCCTCTCTCTCCAACTCCTCTGACAAGCTCTCCTTGAGTTCAGCCCACATGGCTCTGGGCAAAAATCAATGCCCACATGTGTCTTCAGCTGCTCTTCACTGTGCTGATGAAGGTTAGAAAAGAGAGAGACAGATGAGAAAATCTAAATCAACTGATTACCGACAAAATATTCTAAAACTGTGCATCTGTTTCTCAAATTACTGGATGAATAATTAAATGTGAAATCCTCTCTTGACTTTTTTGTTTTGCATTTCTTATTGCCCCAGGTGCATTTTTTTAACCACTGATGGATGGGGCAAGAACAGATTAATTGTAGAAAGTGTTGCTGCAGGAATTAAAGATTATTACCAGAGGATTCACACAAAGATTCACTCATGCCAGCATCCAATGACCATTAGCCTACACAGAGCTCTGCTAAGTTCACTAACCTTGAGTAGTGAATCGTAGATTCTATTGATCGCCATCACAGCGCTTCATTGTTTCTGTGTCACGGCTAAGGCCACTCACTTGTTTAATTGTTTCTCGTTGAATTGTAAAGTAGTGAGTGGGAGGCTATTGAAAGAGGCTTTTAAACAGTTGGCTGTTTAACGAGACACTTTAAGGGGAGGCCAAGGCGAGTAAGAGGGACGTAGTGTTGAATTCATTTTTACACCTTGCATAGAAATTACAACAATAATGAACAAATCCTGGAGGCCAAATGATGATGAACCTTCATAGTTACGCAAACATATTGTACCCTCTTAAAATACAAAAAGGGTATTTATCTGTGACCCATTGTGCAGAAATTAGGAATTCAACGGGCATCTTGAACCATTTCAAGTGTGATACATTATCTTCGATTGCAGCATCTCTGCCATCACAGTAACTGCCCTATTGGGCCTGGCACAGCCCCTCAGGGCAATCCTTCAGCCCGTTCTAGAATAGCTGGTTTTTCACAGCAGCGTACTCTTCCACTTTCACTGCGCTGACCCTTTTAGAAATTCTGCAGAGACTATAGATACTTCCTTGGACTGTAGATGCTCTGTGGATCTTTTGCTTCATGTCGACCTCTTGGCCCTGCCTCTTCAGTTTTGATCTCCTTTCCCTAGCTCCTCAGCCCCTGGAGGGTGTCAGCGCTGGCTGAAGGGGCTTCCAGGGGGCTTCCATCCTTCATCCAGGTCTTAGTGTTCAAAGACCTCGGCCAGTCATCCAGCTGCACACACACTTTTACTCATAGACATATGTGAATAAATGAACAATGAACAATTGCAAGGCAGAAAAGCAGTCGTAAGAGATGGAAAAAGTGGTAACCAATGAAGTAAGACCTGCACTAAATTTTGGATATAGATCAAAAAGAAATCCTGTGAGACATGGCATTAGCACAATCAAAATGAGATTAAAAATGTCAAGTGATTCTGACATACTGTATGCGACTGGAATGCATGGGTTAGCCCCAATGATGTACCCAGAATTAAATAGACTCACACATTTATTCCTAATCTCTGTCCACTCCTTCTCATGCAAGGTCCTGAGGTCATGTCAGAACTAGATTATTGTGGGTTTAATACCACAGGGTAAAGCTGCAGTGTTTGCTAATTTAACATTGGACTTTTTGTGCTATTTAAATCGTCAGAGTCTGGTTGTGGAGTCACCTTCCATCAGAGCAAACAGTCAGTAACTGACCAGGCCTGCCTGGATTACCTCAGGGCACCAGGAAGCTTTCATGGTGAAGTGAGGGACAAAGCAAAAGAAATGTTAAATGTTTGGGCGTGTAGTATGATGTCATGTGTGTGTGTGTGTGTGTGTGTGTGTGTGTGTGTGTGTGTGTGTGTGTGCCCTTCAGTCGCATGTTGGGATAACTGTGTGTGCACAAGGCTTTACAGGCCTTATCTAGATGTCCTAGATATTGATTGGGCAACACGACAGATAAGAAAGGATGAGCACCCCCTCCAACCCCACCCGGATCCCCATATCTACACCCACTAACCTCGTTGTGGCTAACGCAGCTCTCTGACGTGGATAGGCTTATTTTGGGTAATTTAGTGTATATTTGTTTCTGCCTTTCTCTTGTTGTGAGGAAAGGCCTCTGTAGTGTTTTAATGTAGCGTTCAGTCTTTCACAGAATTTCAGGAGAGCTGAAAGCCCCTCACCTCCACCCCCTGACTCTAAACTCCCTCCACTCTGCCCATTTTAAAGCATAATTCTATCTGGGTGTAGTTAATTCCTTCATTACTTTGAATACTACTTGAACATATTTTAACACCAGCATGCACTAGACTGGCATTTATATTCCTTTTAGGACCATGAATGATCCTCTTGTCTCCACCTCTTGACTGTGGCTTTGAAAGACCATGCCTCCTCCATCTTCCAAGTATCTCCTTTAACTTACTTTTGGATCCCTACATGTTTCCCTGTCAGATTTTATCATTTTGATTTTAAAACTTCCTCTTTTCCATGTTTGTGCATTAAATACTATGTGTTATGCTGGTATCCTTATATAGAGGTTACACAGTTTGACCCCGATGCTGAGCTCGTGCTTGTTATTGGTTCATATTGTCTGAGATCGTATTTCGGATTTAGAATTGTTTAGGTTGAATAATAGCCATACACTTGCATGCTGTATATATAATATGATAGAATATATTTTTATGGAGATGTTAGGAAAGCCATAAGTTAGAAGGTGAACGTGGGGCAGATGAGCGTAAAGAGAAGGCAGAATCCAGGCTGGATTACTGCCAAAGTAACTTTTAGATTGACAGATTTCCAAGTCAAAGAGAAAATGTATCTGTCAGGGCTAATTCCGAATCCTGAATGAGAGGTTTAAAGAGCAGATCATTTTTTTCAAAAGCAGTGGCTTTTGGAACAAATATCCAGAAAAACACACAAAAAAACTCAAAAATGAATGTGACATTGGGATAAATCCACTGTGCACGTATGTATTTGACTGACTAAACGGTGAACTGAAGGAGCGATTATATATCATGCACATCCTTTGTGGATAAGAACATGAGTGGCACAAGGTTTTGGGGGATTTTTTTGCCCCCCCCCCCCTTCATTTTATCACGCCTGCTCGGCCTCATAACAGAGAAACCTGTTTGTGTTTTGTAACCTTACGCTTGATTTCACCCAGCTCTTCCTCCTTCTCCTCCTCCTCCTCCTCCTCTCATCACTAACTGCTTTCTTGTTGCTTCTGCCTGACTGGTTCCCTCTGAATACCCCACTTGGTTAAGCAATTAATTATTCTAATGATAGACCGCAAGTCAATGGAAGAAGGGAACATTAGATAGATAGATAGATAGATAGATAGATAGATAGATAGATAGATAGATAGATAGATAGATAGATAGATAGATAGATATAGATAGATAGATAGATAGATAGATAGATAGATAGATAGATAGATAGATAGATAGATAGATAGATAGATTAGAGTGATGAGGGTTAGATAGTCAATAGCCCTGAGCAGAATCTGTGGAAGCCTTGACCACTTGACCAGACATCAGCTCTTCTGTGCTGCCCTCAGGCCACCCCCACACACACACAGACGTGCACACATTGACGCATCCACGCACAAAGATGAAACACACCTTTCCTTATCTTTGGAATATGCGTTTTAACATGAACTGGGTCAAATAGTGTGTGTGTGCACACACACACACACAGGCACGCACACAGATACAAACACACACACCTTCAAAGCTCTTTCAGATGTCTTACTAGGGCATTTGGTACTCCCAACTGCACCGCCAAAACAACCAACCAACCAGCCCATTTCCTTGTTCGAGGCAGCACCCCCCATCTCCCAGTCCCAACACCCCAAACACTCACCAGTTCAGCTTGCCCTGGAGCATCATGTGAGCAAAACTGTTATAACACGCTCTCCACAACTACGTCCACAGGCTCAATGCTTTTTTTTTCTATTTTTATGGCTCATATTGGCCACATGAGGTGTTTCCACTTCCTCTTTATCATTTATGATGCAGCTTTCATTGTTTACCACCAACAAGACTCATGTGAATGCCGATAAAAGATGAATGCTGCCCCATCCTGCTCCACTTCCCTTGTTCTACCACTAGATTTCATGAAAACATGGACAATCTCACAATCACTTTTTTTTACCACTCTCGTTCTTTTCCTAGATCTTGATCCCCGCAAAATTAATGGCCAGGAATCTCCAGGCAAAATTTACACAAATTTACTCAGAACTGCATGAACTTCTTCTCTAGTGAGGTCTTACTGCTCAGACTGAGCACCCTTAATGTGATGGATACAAGATTAATGATGGTATAAAACCACATAATTAGGTAAGCCTGGATTTTCTGGAAAAAAACTAAATCAAAGGGGGGAAAACCTGCAAGTTTACTGTAATGCAGCGTCTTTAAGAGATTCAGATGTGAAAGGATCCAAACTCTGAGCCAGTAATCATTTTAACACTGTACACGGTGTAATTTATCATTCGAATGTTTCATTTCACTCCTTTGAAATATAGAATTAAGTATTTGTATGGAGGATTTTTATTCATTTTTCTATTTAAACAGATTTTAATCAGGACGTTTTGTTCCATACGATATTTTCATGGCAACAGCAGTGCCAACCAGACAGTCCTCCTCTTTCACAAGATAGATGCCCAGGGTTTGATTTGCATATGCTATTCAGGGCATGGTGGGACCATCTCTCTCTCTTTTTTATTGTTTTTAATCAGAGGCGAATGTCAACAGAATAAATGAAGTTGCGCGACGAAGTGAAATTTTCATCACATCAGCGGTGGTTGGGTGGGTGGCTGAGGGTGTGTGTGTGTGCGTGTGTCGGGGGTGGTGATGCCTCAACACATAGCTCACACCCCTTCACACACACCCCACCACCTCCGTCACACAGACACACACGCATCCGCCACCTCCATTCATCACAGGCCATATTGAGGGAGTAAAATTCGGTGGCAGAGCCGGTAATCAATGGAAGGGCTCCATATGGCGGGGATCAAAGGTGTCACATAGTGTGTGGTTCTGCTTTATTGCCAGCCAGCACTGTTAATTGGACAACAAGATCAGAGGCAATATTAAAATCCAATTAAATTGATATGAACAGATTGCCAAGTGATGTACACTAATGTATAATTGAGTATCAAGCAAATGCGAGTGGCCCGTCTCGAGCGCCGAGCTGCTGAATAAATGATGGGCGAGCCGTAGAGGACGGAAACAAGTTTGCACATTAGCCCCGCCGCTGCCACCCCTCCCTCTCTCTCCTTCCCTCCTCCTTTCCAGTCCTTGAATTTAGAGGGACACAGGATTTTGTTTATGCCTTTTTTAAAAACTGGCTGACATTCTTAAAGGGACATTTTCCTCCAGCATTATTACCAAGGAGGTGTAAGTGTGTGTGTGTGTTTGTTTGTGTGTGTGTGTGAAGGTGTGTGTGTGTGTGTGTGTGTGTGTGTGTTGTGTGTACGCATGCGCATGTGTGCATCTGTGTGTGAGAAGAAACCAAGGTGTGCATTCATATGAGGGGGTGAAGCTGGCATGCAGCAGTTTAAACACTGTAGTTTTCAAAATACCACGTGGTTTTATTTTTGGTTTAATAAAATCTAAATGATTCATTAACCAAAAAAGGAAAAAAAAACAGACACATGCTGTATTTATGGTGCTCCGGCTAATCAGGCGTACACACGGACAGCCATTCCCGTCTTAGCAGAGGCGCTTCACAATATGAAGTGCACTTTAGGAGAAGGAAATAAATAAGCAGATAAAGAAGGATGCTCCGAGGCTATTTAACAGACCAGCGAGACCCGTTCCAAGGTGACATTTCCTGATAAGGTGCACTTGGACTGTAGCCCAAAATAATCAAAAGTTCATCACCACTCATTCATTTATTAATTGAATATTTTTAGCCTTGATTTTATGCGTGGAGCTCTAGTGTTAATTCGTGACATTGGGAGACTGATAAGGAGATTTACATTTCAAATTTTAATGATATTTTGGCTCTAGCGATCACTCCCATTTTTTAAAGGCGGTAGGGGTGTGTGTGTGGGGGGGGTGTAATTATTTATTTGTGTTGTTTTGGTTTTGGTCCAGCATATGCTGCTTTTTAAATGCCTCCCCTGCCTCCCCTTTTTCAAGCATTAAGCTGGTTTCTTTAATTAAGCGGGCACAGGACTCATTAACTGCCACAGTGATGGGGTGGCATGATGTGCCCGTGTCAGTTCCCGCCGGCAGTGCCCGGACAAAGTGCCTGGGGAGCAGGTGCTGACAAGGTCGCGGTGGCAGCTTGCCATCTGGACCGAGGCTCGCGCCCCAGCGCCGCCTGGCCCTTTGTGGCTGTGGCTCTGGCTAATGCCATCCACCAACAACCCTGACTCAGAGACATCAAAACAGCACCCCGGCTCTTAGGAGATCTGTGGACTTAACAACTGCTAAAACAAAGGAGCAATAATTGGTTTTGGCGCAATCTGTCCTTCGCTTGCCATTCAGGGAGCTTTTGTGGTTATGAAGTGAGCTCAGAACAGAAGGCACATTGAAGGCTTTCTTAATTTAAGCGCGATGGCCCTTCATTTGCATAACATAGATGTCCATGGCAAACACATTTATGCATAAATATACAACAATACAGCAAATAATAGCATCTCTTAGGAACTGTATGATAATTATTGAAAGAAACAAAAATATACATTTAAGATTTGGGGGATATTAAATTTATATTTATGCATTTCTGTTTCCTCTGTTTAAATGCCATTAATTTGGCTCTTCGCACGCATGACTGATTCTGGCTTTGGTTAAATGGGAAATCTAAGTAAACCGATTGCCTTATTGAAAGTCAAGATGTCACAGGGCACTATGCTTGCTGACAATCTTAAACGTAGTCGACAGTATAAAAATAAAGTTGAATTGAATTTAAAGGAGGGCCACACATGATGGCCTGCATTCTGACCATAAATGGTCATGACGGTTTCTCCAAGCCTGAACTAGATTATGTTGGACAAAAATACGTATATCTAAAAGCTACATCTCCCAAAGAGCAAGTGTTCACCGCAGTAGCAGGAAGTGCAGGCAGTTTGTCATTTGCTGTAACCTACAGAGAAAATTGGACCTGCGAGGTGTCGGTTTAAGCGGTTAAGGAGTCCAGAGGAGGATCCCTGTTTCCTGCCTGACACTGATGTGGTATCACTTCCCTTCCGCCACAGTCACGGTTTTCTGGCCCTGATTTATGAGGCCGCTTGTCGTACTATATTTGAGGCGAGCGTTCCACTCTAAGGCCTGCTGATCACAAGGCCTGGACTCGTTTAAAGGCATGTACAACCCAGAAGGAACCTGATATTTAAGCACTGGTCATTCCTCACTCAATCTCTCTGCACGCTATTAAACAACCGCTGTGGCCTCTGCGTCAGAGGCCTTGGCTGTCATTATGTGGTCCAGTGTTTGGATTTGTGAGCGCTCACCCTCTGATTTGGTGGACGGACACTTTCATTAAAAAAAAATGAAGGTATAAAATGTGGTTTTATCCCTCTCTGCTCAAACATAAGATGTCAGGGTCATTAGCATCCAGGGCCTTTCAGTAAAAGGCAACCCCACATATGGACGTTGAAACCAGCTCTAAGAAAAAACAGATGTTTATTTTAAAGATTTCTTGGAGGCTGGTTTGTGGTCCAAAGTCTCGGATGAAAGGAAAGGTTGGATTTGAATGCAGGAGCAGCAGCAGCAGGAGGATGGTTACACATAGGCTCACTATTCAATGAAAAAATGCAATGAAAGCCTGAAAGCTGCAGGGAGGGGGTGCAGCTACAGTATGAAAAATATAACAGCCAAGCAGACAAATAAATGTCTCTTTTTAAAGCATTGTGAGCGGATCTGACCTGCTTGTCACCATCTTAAACCAACTGACCACTCAGCAGCACTGAAACCTCACTGACAGTTACACATTTCCACCAGACTTGCGCCTAGTTGAAGAAGAAAAATCAATAATACTTGAAAAATTAATTGCATTTCTGACAGTCTGCCAATGAGTGAATGTACTGAAATGAGAGGATGCAACACATATTTCCTGTTTTTTATTTGATTTTCTAATAAATAGTTGTGCAGGAATCCAGTAGCTGCACAGATCCCCCTTCCCTCTCCCTCTCTCTCTTCACTCTGTGCAGCATCATTTGATCAAAATACTCCTTCTGGTAATTAAAGATGCTTAAGCGTTTAATGTACTTTGACCAGAGATAGACACGGCTCTATTTATGGATAAGTTAGACTGGTGTTTGCCTACACAGGGATAAACATAGCGGAGTATGAGGGATTTTCTTGAAGTCTCCTAATTTAATCCTCCAGGCCTTAATCTGGTGTGAACCCCTAAACCCTTCTACATACAAAAGATGACCGACATAATCCCCTGGTGTAAAGGATGGCCACTCTTCCCTTTGCTGTTAGGACTGCGAGCAGAAAAGTCTGCCGACTGCTTCATTCCTCGACGTTCCAATTATTTATCCCTCTTTTTCATTTTTGAGTGTGTTGTCAGTCATCCCTCCATCGACTGTCCATCTTCACATTGCTGTATTTCAATCTCACAGGAAATAGAAGCGAACACAACCATGGCAAATCAGCAATAAACGGCAGACACCCCAATCCAAAGTTTCCCTCGTGACAGTTTCCTCTCCAGCTCCAATACCTTTATTACACTTTAGTTTCTTGCTGTTTTGTGTCACGCAGTCAGAACTAAAATAGCACAAGTGGACAGCGTTGACGCGCCTGACTCCTGCCGCCCCGCTACAAACATAAACCATATTATTTAAAGAAATTCCATGATTAGGGCCTCTCAGGGGCAGAGTGGGTGGGTGGAGATGGAAGGGAGGGGAGCAGCGGTGGGGGGAGGGCACAGTAGGGGGCTAATTCTCCACATGCCCTGCTGCAGCTGTGCCCCTGTAACTGACTGACAGTTCCCCATGCATTGGGGAAAGGTGGGGGTGTTCCTGCATATGTCAGAACAGTGAGGGGCCTACTAACTTCCTGTTCCTGATTTCACACTTTCTATAACAGCCAGTATTTGACTTTGTATCTACATAAGATGGGCATGTGAGGAATGCACGGGTGGGTAAATGTATATAAGAGGCTATATAAGAGGAAAACGTCAAAAGAACAAATCAAATTTGTGATCATCGCGGCCCCTTGTGGAGTCACATGGACTGTCTTAGTGGAGCCCAGGGATATGCCAACATTCTGAGGGCATGCTTTGCATATGTACCAACACGGTAAATTTGATTCTTTGTGCGGTAAGTGAGCTGTGGTCGTTGTGTAGGCTCCGCAGCATGTCACACCCATCCTACTCAGCTAGAGCCGTTACGCTGGCATTCACCCCTTTATTACTGCAGAAAATAATTAAAATCTGCTTTGAAAAATTATGCATCATTAATATTTGCACCTTTAAACCTTCAGAAAAAAAGTAATTAACTGTTACCGTCCACTGGATATTTACATCTTACATCAACTGAGGAGGTGGTGCATGTGATGCTGAATTTGAATACGTCAAGTGTGGCCCTCTGACCTTGATTGAGACCTCATATGGGCACCTAGGGCCAAACTGGGGTGAAGCCTGTATGAGCTTTTAAAATAGAAACACATGAAACGCTGAGCTGTTTGAGCGGCAAACCCTCCTGTGGCAGATCCCTGAGCACAGTAACCTTATATCAAAGCCTGGCGTGTTGGGGAGCATTCAGGGAGGGGCACATTAATTATTAAGGAGCGCACAGTAACAAGCTGTGAGAGCCAGTGATAGCCTATTGTGGGCAAGACTAGCACACCATGTCCGATTGCTTATTGTCAATGTCCCTTTGCCATCTTGGTAAGCACGTGAGTTAGAGGAGGAGACTGATTTCCACTGTCATTCCGTCAGTCTCACACACAAAGAGAGTTTTCTTTGGCCTTCTGGTATACGCACAACTCACCAGCTCCCAGACACACGTGGCTTCATGGGCCAGAGAGCAAGGTATTGTCTCAAAGTGGAATAACATGTCGACCTCTGGAGGTTTAGTCAAAAGTAGCCGTCAGGAAAAAGGTCCTCCACCGCCATAGCGATCGTACATCACATGACCCACTCCTCTGCCTTCACTGTTATTTAGAGCTTAATAAAATGCTTTATTGTTAAATAGAGTTTTAGTCTGCAAACATGTTCTTTGTGAGGGATGATTCTCCCACCAGTGTTTCATCTTAGCAGACAAAAGGTGGATGAATGGAATTCGAGGCGGTTTTCCGTAAACTGAATTAAATCTGCTATCAGCTCGGCTAATGCTGCACCTCTTTGGAAGTGGAAGCAAAACCAACCTGTGGTGCCACTGCGTTTGTTAACGTCATTGTCTGTGCCAATGCCATCACACTCTGAGGCGTGTGGAGAGACTTCAGTGATCAAACATGACCAGAAGGGCAGCCAAACAATGTGAATTGTGATATCTGAAAACCGGTGTACCGCCAGTGTTAATGAGAATTTGAAGCGTTTGTCATCACTGCTCAGCGGTCATGGCCAAACAGAGCAAAGCCTGTAAAGCAGCGAATTCACAGCAAGGACGACACTGTGTGGGCCTCTTGCATGAACACTTGACCCTTATTATTATTTTTCTACACCAGAATCCGCTGCTGCGAATGAGTTGGAGTAAAGAAAAAAGAAGTTTGTTGGCCAGTAAACATTCTACCTTGTCTGGGGGTCTGCTTTTAAAGGGAATAAACTCAGAGGGTCTGCCCAGTGCTGACCACCCTTTAGATGACCCAATGCTTTATTTCCTCAGGACAATGACCTCTGACCCTTACTGGAGAAAGATCGAGTGTTTCTTCTGCTTGGTGCTAATGATCCATTTAACACCCTTTGGCTGTGTGTCTGTGTTTTTTCTTCTGTGTGTGTATGTGTGTGTGAGAGCGAGAGAGAGAGAGATGGACTGGTGTTAAGTACTTGAACCGAGACGTCAGCAACACGTAACATTAGAGTTTACGAGCCTTCAATGACAGTTGACTCGGGCCGAGCTCTTGCTTTTATGAATTTTTCAGGGGCGGATTTGACAGCCGCTGAACATGGCAACGTTGACGGGAGTCACGCGCCTCTGTGATAATGTCGTGTTGCATGGCAGCCGGCAACTAGCCCGCCGAAAACAGGGGGAAATGAGAAACTGCAACACGCCACAACTTTTCCGAGGCTTCCCAACTTTGCACGAACCAATTTAAAGACCCTGCGCCTGCCACACTGCCTTACTCTATTTTTAATGCCCACATTAAAAGGAATTTTATTAATTAGATAGAAAAAGTCAGAGCCCTTCACGTTCAGCTCCATTTGATGTGATTTCTGTTAAAAAGGACCATTCCCACACGTCGGAAAATCCCTGCTGCCGCTCCAAAAAAACAACAGTGAACAACAACAAAACAATAATATAAAAAAGCAGGCGTCTCAGCAGGGGTTGGGGCCAGAGTCCCCTTTCAAGTATGGTTTCAACAATTATCTTCAGAGCCAAGCGAGCGGGACCCTTTGTTTTCCTCCCAATCCACATGGCTTGAACCTGACCCTGTTTTTTCAAGCCTGGTGGAGGATAACATGTTCCTACAGTTTGATAGCAAGAGTACATTTTCTTATTATTTATTCATCTTTTTTCCCTCTCCCCTCTGCTTAATTTATAATTCATTTGATCTAAAATTTCATTAATTTTCTAAAATGTTCCAATTGGGGCCTTGCTGGGCCCAGGCAAAGGGTTTCTTTTTTTGTCCAACCCTCTTTTGTAGTCAGCTATTATTCTTTTATGCAGCAGCCTTGTAGAGGTTATCATCTTCTGAGGGCAAACAGCAGTCTCTCCAAAAGTTTTAATCAGCTTTAATGAGTGGGGTCAGTGGTGGAAGCAGAGAGGGAGAGGGATGCAGAGCGAAGTTGGGAGGAAAAGCGAGATCGGAAGACAGTCTCGGAAGCATATGGACATTTTAATCTTTTTTTTCTCATTTTCTCATTTGTCTCATTTGCACTTTTTTTGTCTGTCCTTCTTCTGATAGCCAGATTGAGCTCCAACTGCAGCGGCATCTTATGCTTGGGAACAGATTAATGAAGGAGAAATTCATTGTGTGCATCTTTATCTTCAAAGCATCATTCCAGTCGCATGCTGAAAGACTGCAATTAGAAGGTGAAAGTCGTCTGTCAGCAGCCGTCAAAATATCTCCCAATGTGTCTGCGATTAGGGACAATCGCGTGGGAGATCCATAACCTCATCTTCTTTAAATTCTTCAGCAACGATAAAGTGAGTCTAGTCTTTCTGTCTCTACAGTCCCAGGCTTTTTATCATTCCTTGAAATCCTCAGATATCCCTCTTTTACCCTCTCTTCTTTAAGTTACCTTGCCTTTCTCCTCTCTGCCTTTATCAAATGTTACCGGCCTTTCTCCTGGCTTTAGCCTTGGACTCTAATCTTCTTCCAGATGGTAGTCTAAGCTATTCCATTATTAGCATTTTACATCCAAGGCCGACTCACTCACCACGGCACAGCCCGTGTCTGTTTTTGGTCCAAATGAAAGATATGACACGTCACGTGGGTTGTAAGGCAGCTGCGAGGGATTAATCGTTTGACAAAGATTTTTTTTTAAGACATGACCTTAGGAGAAGTTGGGATTCTCGGGGCAGTTCTTCTGCCCTTCATCAACCATATAGGTGGACTCATTTTGTATTATCTTACAGGGTATTTTAAATAATACAAATGCAAGATTTGGCACTTATTATTCCTTTGTGAGAAGAAATTATAGATGGGTCAAAAAAAAAAAAAGTCTTCTAAAGACTGACTGATCCAAACCTGGAAGACTAGCTGCAAACACTGCAGCGACAAAGAGAATTAAATCCATTCACGCATATCAGAGAAGCTACTTTGATACGCAGTTTTCATGTGGCTGGAATAGAGACTGAGAATAGGCCATGGCACTAAGTTTCCCTGGACATGCTAATACTTTGAGTTATACTTGGCATTAAAATGTGGATTTCTTTTTTGGAATCTCGTAAAATCACATCTCGTAAAAACACATTTCAGTTCACATCAACATGCCCGTGTAATATTGGAAATGATGATCAAAATGATGGTTTTGCTCTGATGTATAGGGGGATCATTCACCAGAAGGCTTCAAACCTTCCTGAGGAGGACTGGATGTTTCGCCTTAGCAGCCAACAGCCAAAGCTGTGGAGCATCTCTCCTGCACCAAAACTGCTGCCCAATATGAAATCCCACCTTCCTCTGCTCACCTCTTTCTCACCATGAGGCCCCAAAGCCCCATTGATCCTCCTCTTGCAAGCATCACTATGTTTTCCTCCCTTGTATGCCAAGGGAAAAGGTTATTGTGTGTGTATGTGTGTGTGTGCATATCTCCATCATCACTATTATCGCTCTCCCCACACATCCAAATGTCACTACATCTTTCTTGCAAATGTCTTTTTGGGTGTGACTCGACAATGCATGTGTGTCTGTGTGTTTGTGCGTGCTCTTTTTCCCCTTCTGCATGCCTGCATCATTGTTTATACTTGTCCTGTGCAAGTGGAACACGTGAGCATGTGGGACCAGATGTGGGCCAGCCTCATTGCTTTCCCAGCGGTGCCTGAACAGGTGCTCAGAGAGCCGGCGCTTAGCCCTCGTGTCGATAAGCGGGCGATCTTCAAAGAGCGGGAAGAGGAAAACGACTCGGGCCTGTCAAAGCCGGACAAATTCCCTACTAACACCCCGAGTCTCGCCGCTCCAACAGTTCAAAGAGCAGGGGGAGAAGTGAAATGGAAGGGGAAAGGGTGGAGGCTTCTTCAGAGCATATATAAAGAATCATATATTTTACCGTGGTAGCATAAGAGTTCAGGTTTTAAAGGTACTTAACATGCACTAAATGTTTTCCTCCAGTGGTGATACTCAAATCCCTCCTCGTTGATGGGTTGCTTCACTTCTGCCCCAAACACCCGGGCGCTCATCTCTGGATTTATTAAACTCATCTCGGGTGCTAAAATATGTATCAGCTGTTATCAAAACTACTCAACTATGGCGACATGCAAAAATGGCAGCATGCAGACGTTGGGGTGGCGCCATGAATGTATATGATTCCTTATCAAATTGCATTTTATTTGCTGTAGCTTGAACTTACAACAAAGAAGATAAGGCAAAAATTGTTTTTTGGGAGCTTTATGGGTGGCAGCAAACTTGGCAGGTGTCTCCCACAGCTCTCCTGGTTCTAGAGGCTGCTCCTGGATCCAGTTTGCTGATCTGTCATTTTCACTGGGAAGCTGCTGAGCACAGTTGTCTAGTGGTTTCCCAGATTAGATCCTTAACTATATGCATACACGTCTAATGCAATCAGTTCCTCATATTTAACAACTTCCCTTATATTTACAGCAATATAATGAAGATTTAAGATAAGACAATAATATTTAAATTAATGGTAACGCTAAGGGGCTTTGCAAGAGCCCACTAATGTGAGTAACCCCCTGTTGGTTGGGCAGTTCAGGTTTTAAATCTCTCCTCCTTCTCCTCAGTGGTGGGAAATTAAAAATGTATTGTATTCCTCAAATATATACATTTTTTGTTCACCTACTACTTCTGAGTAAAAAGCTTTTTTTTTTCAAAACTAAAAGAAGCAGTACAAAGGATTGGAATATGCACGTTAAACAGTAGGAGACACGTTTTTTTCCCTTTTATTTCTGTTATTTTACCTCTAAAACAAGCATCACCCTGCAAGGCAGCACAATCATATAAGGTATACGGAAAACTATCAGACTTCCTCTAAATCCAACCGCGTCTCAGCACCAACACACCCACTCCTGCTCTCACTTACTTCTTCAGGTTTAACACACAGTAGTCTCCCGTCTGGATTCCTCTTTATCCTCGAGACATTGAAAACACACCAATGACCAAAAACAAGGTGGAAACAAACACCTCAGCAACTCTTTTTCAACGGTGGGCAGTAATTTGGTCTTGAGAACAACAAATGATTCTCAGCTGCTCTTGTGAGAATTGCAATTTTTTTTTTCTTTTATCTGCCGCTCAGACATTAATTATATATTTATATATAGAATATGCAAAAAGAGCTGAGGAAGGCTGGGAAAGGCAAAGTGATTAAAAATTAAACAATGCAGAAAATCATTCTGTTACCTAAAGGGATGCTACAGTACATCTCTCTACTTTTTAATCTTTATTTTTGCTCCCTGGCTCCCTTGCCGCTTTCATTTGTTTTGTTTTTTTCCTCATTCCTTTTTTGGTTGAAGATTTCTTTAAAGCTGGATGCTCTGCAGGCATGCATGCTTTCTGGGCTGCAGACTGCAGTGTGTGTTCTGCATATGCTCATCCTCCCTCTCCCTTTCTGTGTGCGTGTTTGTGTATGTGTGTGTGTGTGTTTGTGTGTGTGTGTGTGTGTGTGTGTGTGTGTGCACGTGCATTGGTGCAGCGGCTTTCAGGCTATTTGTCATGGCGTAGGCTGTTTGCTGGGTCAGTCCAGATAAACTAATGTGTCGGAGCAACGGGGCTCCACTGCTGACCAGAGCGCCTGCAATATGCAAAGAGTTTGAATTATTTCTCTGCCTTGTGGCTCCCCTGCTGAACACCAAGCAAAAAGTAAGGAGAAGAAGGAGCAGAAGGGGGGGGCAGGACGGGAAAAAAGGGAAAGCGTGAGATATCAGAAAGGGGATGTGGAGGGAAAGAGAGAGGGGATTTAGTAGAGAAGGAATGAGCTCCAATGACCAGAGGAAGAGATAAAAACACACAAATATGGAGACAGAGATAGAGTGAAGGGGAGATGGGTGAGAAAAATGGAGGTGGGGGCCAGTTTGTGCCAGTGTTTGCCCTCGGGGAAAGCATTAGCCAGCCTTTGAAGAAAGACAGATAGGCTCCAATGACAGAACTGAGACTATCACTCACGAGGTCACAAGGTTCCCCGGTCATGGCAGCATTGAGTGTGTGTGAGTGTGGGTGTGTGTGAGGGAGTTATGCTTGTCTACCTGTTGACAACCTTAAAGACTTCCTGTAAATTACACTTCAAAGTCAAAAATGTAGCTTTACAACACACTTCAGTTCTTTTAATCAAAAATGAGAGAATAAATGCCTCCTTCAACACAAACTTTCACTCATAACTTTTTAATGAAAACCAAATCCAACATGGAGACCGTAAATATATGCCATCATTAGACAGGGTAATGTTTTCTTTGACAGTACCAGTACAGTGCTGTTATGTCCCATGGATGTACGACATAAACACAATAAACTGAAATGAAACCTTCTTTACTTCATTATAAATGTGAGGTTAAAATTGTTGGAGTGTCACCTTGTACATCCATCTGCTGCGATCGCCATTAAAAGCAACCTAAAAAGGTTTATTGCTGTTTTAAAAAAATCTCTCCAGATGGCTCGTTTTGGTTCTTGAGAATCACTGAGGTCATCGGGAGGGTGAGAGACGCTATTTGGTTAATAGCAAATCACAATAGCAGCCTGTTCTGAACTGTTCTCGTCCCAGCTACTTTGTCAGATGCTCTGTGGACGCCTCTGCAGGACTGTAATGGACGGGGCTATGAATCCAGGAAACATGAGAGAAACGTAAAAGTCACACCACCAGTCACACACACAGAGGCTACTATGGGCTCTTCAATGATGCTGCACCTACAAATACACAGTAAAACTCCCATTTAGCATCTTGGGGCGAAGCCACAAATCCCGTCTGGCACAGACTGTCCTTTCTAGCATCATTTCGACCTTCTGTTTCATCAGACCCTCACGTGCGGCCTCTTGCCTCCAGCTGACGAGTGTCTGAAGGTAGTTGTTTTCTTTCTTCACTTATTTTGGCAAAGGATCAGACAACCTGCATCGCGGTGTATTAAAATGTCAGCTTAAAATGAAAATAAACAACTTAGGGGTGGAAGAAAGGCGATACCGCTAATATCAACTCCACCCCCGGACAGACTTGGTGTGGCCCTGGGGCTGAATTCAGATTGACAGGTGGGGAGGCTGGAGCTTGCAGCCGCGGGGGGCTTCCCTGTTTGAAAGGCAGCACCTTCAGGTTCTAGTTTGTGGATCAGGAGAATAAACAACGATAAGGCTCCAACTTCAGCTCCCTGCACACATTTATGATTATACACAAATTCAGAAATATGGAAGACAAATGTAAACACAATAGAGTGTAAATGCAAGTACAATGAATAACTATTTTTGACAGCGTAAGTAGGCTTGTGTTGTTGATTTTCCTTGTCTAAATGTTTTATGAAGCTCCACAGAAGGTTCAGCCCCAAAATGTATCATTGTTTAAGCTTGAAGTTCTGTGAGCATGCTGTTATTCATCTATCACGTGCACGCTCTCCGTTTTTCTGCTGAGATTGTTTGGAGTCTTTGATTGAGATATCAGCCAATCCCATCTATCCGTCCGCCCGGTGACACCCCTTCATCTTCAGCCTCACTGCCCTCACCTCTGCTGCTGCTCACTGCCTTTAGCAACATTTATAGACTCTCGCGGCTTTATTCTACACATCGCCTCCTCGTCTACCTGAAATAAATTCAAAGAAAACTCAAGTGTTCTTCAAACCTCTCGGTTGGGTTTTCTTGATCCGAGGATTTGAATGGGCATAATTAGGAAAACAGGTGCTCCTGAAAGTTTGAAATGTCACAAGTATGCCAAAAATCAGCAAGACGCCAATGGTCTAGGCATGGTACGAAGCACATAAGAGCCTAAATGGGCCTTATGCACTGATTTAAATGTGGAGCCTCAGCACCCACAGCTCTCTGACTTACAATAAGAGCACATATGGTTAAAGGTGTTAAATCTGCTTTTCAGTTTCCTTTTTTTACATTTATATCATATCTACAATGGTGAGAGAAGACCTGTTGCCTTGCAGATGCTCAATTTGTGCACAGACAGTTGGAAAACTGCAGCTCCTCTGTGTATCTTCTACATCCACCATTCCAGCACAACTCTCCTCCCTGAACTGTCTCTGCTCCTCTAATTAAAGCCTGTAATGCTTTCTTGCCTTTGACAGCCCTTTTTTGCTCCTCATACGTGTTGTATGAATACACAATAAAATAAAAAAAAACGAAAAAAGCATCTTTCCTAAACTGTACACGGTTCCCCAGCGCACTGTTTTGGTCCTGTATACAAGGCGTGTTTGTCTGCCATTAACTAGCATGTGTGTGGAGAATAAACACCTCACTTGGCTCCATTAATAACGTGACTCCATTTAGTTGCACTTGTTTCTGCTGCTGCAGCTTTTAGTTACTGTGCTGTCTTACTTTTCTTTTGTGTTAAATGCACTCCAATGTAATGTCTGTTGCACTTGCTAACACAGATGTAAACATGCATGGAGAGGAGCAGGATGCACATGTCTTTTTTTGGTTTGCTTGACCACTCTATGTCTTTATGGAGTCACAGGGAGGTGCTGGAGCCCGTGCTAGCTAAATATGGGCAAAGACATTTTTCGGTATCCTGATGGGATATCCTGATGATTGAAGAACAGATCACATGATGTATACTTCTGCCTGATAAGTGTGAAGCAGTTTTGAGCGACCACAGAGCAAGAGTGCTTTCTGTGTCACGATTAAAATTGTTCGGATGTTTGAAGGCATCATAATTCATAGGTTTACAGGAGTGACTCTGAGATGGGTTGGTCTGGATTGACTTTTTTTTTCCTAAATAGCCTGATTGGCTACTACTGACTGCTGGGTGGAAAGCAGTGGTTTATTGTGGCTGTTGATGACTTTATATCAGGAAATGTATTGTTGGACTTCTGCCATGTGCTGAAGTATGCATTTGGTTGCGTCTAAGGGTATTTTCTGTGTTTACAATTTTCCCGCAATAAAAAAAAGCTGCTTTGCATGGTGCCATTTTTGCCCTATTATCTTAACTTTCCCTCGTTATCAGGACGCAACATCTACATCTCTACGGATGCTGTTTTACCCACACTACTGGCAACTGCACAACACTGTTTGTATTATACATACTGGAAATTCCTGCATACAGCGTTCTCCAGCCTAACGGGGGCCATGAAACACTGTTAGATCTGTCTGTATTGTAAGTTTGGAGTACTCTTAGCTGGGTTTCTGCTTTAGAAAAATTATATTTACCCTCCAAACATGAAATACCTCACTCTTTCTCTGTAATGCTGTGCTTTGTTATATTTTGTTATTGTAAAATATTGATGTGTTCTATAACTGTAAAGTGTTATTGGTGGTATGAAATGGTGGATTAAATTGGGTAAATCCCCAATGAAGGCCCAGGTATCAAATGCCCGCCCCACCACTGGTATATACACAATAAACAATTACATTCATGATAACCATAGCTGTGCTATTTTTAGGTAGCACACGAGGGGATAAAATGGAACGTCACAAGAAACAAATAAACCTTAAAAACCCACCACAACCTCCCTCCTAAACAACAAAAGACACAAAAAAGTTTTTACTCTCATGAATATGGAAATATATCACAGAGGAGTCAACGCTTGTTTGAAGAACCGCAGCTTTTGTTTCGAGCAATTAATAGTACAAACAACTGTTCCCTCGCTCTCAGACTGTCGGTCTGTCTTTTATATCGCTCGATGAATATGGTAACAGACTCGATGAAGCTCCCTCCTCAGGTCCCTGGATGGACTGACATTAGCATCGGAAATGGAAATACATAATGCAATCACAATAATAATCATATACAGATGGACAGCCTTTGGATGGAGAAATCTGCACTTGTCTTTTGAATTGTTTATGATCCATGTGCTTTTCTTACAGAATTGCAAGCTCTAAATATGTCAATAATTACCACCAAGTAACTACAACGCCATGATTCTTGCACAGAGGATGTGCTGTCACTGGTTGGTGTCATGAAATATTAACATGCATTAAACAAACTATGGTTTTAATGTCATAAACTCAAATAAGTAGGCGAATGAGTAGGCAAATAAGTTGAATGCTAAATTTTGTTGGTATGTTTGGCGTTTAAACTTCATATAAGCTTAGCAGGTTACCATAACTGATCCAGAAACCTTCTGACGACGAGGCCACAGTGATCAGTGGATCCGTATTTTCACCATCAGATACAAAGCCGAACCCTCAATATAATCAATAATTGTTCCCTGGAAATGTTGTTTAATGTGTTCAATTTTAAAATGTCACCATCTTAATCACACAATCCTCCAGACGAACCCCCACTCACTGTAACTGCTCATGTTCCCGCAGGTCAGAGCTGTTTTAATGACATTCAGCACATTGTTTTAATATACTGGCTGATTACTGGAAATTTGCCACACAGCTGTCAATGAATCTGAAGCTTATTTATCATATGCATAAATTAATGCAGAACTGAGGATGATCTAAGAGAGCAGAAAAGGGGATCAAATGTGTAAGAATAGAGTGTTCTGAATCTGTCTCACCATGCAGACTTGATCAAAAATGCGTAAGATTTCCACTGTTTGTGAAATTGGCTGTATTTATTAGAATGAAATCCAATCAAACCTTATCCCCCCACCTCTGGTTTCAACACCTCAGTCCTCAGCACTCATATTTTTATAAGCAGCAGAGGCAAAGTGGGGATGTGTCCTGTCACATTTCGTGAGTGGCTGCAAGCAGAGGGAAGAGGGCATCTGTCCGCCCTGCACAGGCTACTCCTCAAATATTAATAATGATAATGAGCAAAGGGCTGACCAGGGCCTGGGGCCTCCAACTGGCATCCCCTTATTAGAATAACCCCTGAAACTCTGTCTGTATCGCATGCGCGCACTCAAGTGAATACAAACGGGAACTTTTGCACATGACAATATGACAGGCAATATGCACATATATGCTTATGAAAAGTCATGCAAGCCAACAAGAGAAATTATTCAGGAGATGGATAATGTGAGCGTATGCACAGACACACACATACACAGTAAAACATGCACACAAATGGTACACACATGCAAATGGACACCCGTTGGGACTGAGTAGAGGATTCCCCTCTGGACAGAGTCGCCATCAGCCCTGCTTTCACACCCCACACCCTCCTGACCCATGTCACACACAATCAGCCTTTTCTGTCCTGTCCAATCCAAGTGCACACACACACACACACACAATTGCTCTCCCATTCTTTTGCAGACACACTGAGACATGGCGAGTGCCCTGCCTCACCCCTGGACCCATTGGTCATTAGTATGGAGGCCTGTCGGTGTTTGTTTGGCTTCTAATGGACCATTTAAATGCAGAATATTCACAGCAGACAGGGCCATCCTCAGGGACAGCGCGCACACAGAGGCCCCTGAATATGCTCTGGCTCCATTATCCTGGAGGAAGTTATCCTTATTATCATCACACACTGCCAGGCTGACTGGCAATGAGTTAGTATTTGTTCACTGGTTCTCTCTGTTCTTGTCATGGTGACCCTGGATTTGCTTTGTTATTTAGAGTCCGTTAGGTAGGTGCATGGTTTGTTTGGTGGTAAGATTTTCATCGTGATAAAATGCCTAGCTTTACTTTGACTATAATCTACAGGGACACCTTAATCATCTCTGAATTTAACCTGATTTTTGCATACTGGTGATGGATGGATGGATGGATGGATGGATGGATGGATGGATGGATGGATGGATGGATGGATGGATGGATGGATGGATGGATGGATGGATGGATGGATGGATGGATGGATGGATGGATGGATGACAGGTGAGAGAACAGGTGTCCAGTCAACTTTTCTCAAATTCAATTCTTTTTATCTCCTTCCTCATGGATAATCTTCCAATATGAAAGGGACTTTGGCGTGAGCCTGAACAGAGTACCATCCTCAGCCTCCGGCTCTAAATTAGCATAATGTTTTTGACTTTAATGTGTGTGCCTGTAAATTGTGTGTGTTGGAGTGTGTGGGTGTGTGTGTGTACAGATGCGAACATATAACTCTGTGATGAATACTTGCCCATATATGCGCTCAGTGCTCTCTGGGGAGCATTAGGAGTGGAGGAGCAGGGTTAAAAGAAGACCGTCAGCCCAGCGGGAGTCTCCAGATGTGGGGCTACTGAGCCGACAGGCTCGGGCCCCTCTGGGCGTATGTGTGCCAACCTCAACCTTCTTTGCTCTGCAGCAGCCTCTTCTGTGGTTTGGTCATGGTGAACAGCGAGAGAGAAAGACACTTTAGGTTATGAAAATTTAAAAACAGCAGACAAAATGGGCAGAGTGGTGATTTTTGAATGGAAACACATATTCAGCAGACGATTACTTTATTTAGATTTGAGATTCTAATAACCAGATTTTTTTCCTGAAAATCTGTGTATAAAAGGAAAAATGTATCAACAGAAATTTCAATAATCATTTCATTCCATCATTACATTTTTGCATGAATTGACAGAGTTATCACTCATAATTCAAACTGGAACTGAGTGTATTATAAAAAACAAAAGTCTTAGAATATGCTCAGACCTTTCCCTGAAAGGAAACAAAAGAAGAGGATACACAAATTACACCTACTAACAGCTGCACTGGCCTCACAAAGTCTGCACCACAGTGAGAAATTGCACAACCAATTTCTTCAAACCACTTTTTTAGAGCAATAACTTCTCATAATCTGCTGCAGTACAGCGTGCTCACGAAGCCATGTGCAAAAGATTGCTCCCAGACATACACATTTACACAGTGTCCCCTCCTATATGTCTACACACACAACAGTGCAATGCAACAGTAATAAAACACACAGAGGCGTCTGTGGCCTGTGTGCAGCCCGCAGCAGTTCTTGCAGTGAATCTTATCTGCTCTTATCTGTGTGTGTGACCTGCCTGGTTACACAGGGTCTGCTCCACCCGCCTTATCACAGGCTGCCCCCGCTAACATACACACGAGCACATGTGAAAACTAGCAAGGAAATGGCCATTCAGAGTCCGCACAATGAAAAGGTAAAGTGCTACAGGCGACGGGTCGGCTCCAAAGGCGAGCTGAACTTTACAGCTTCTGTGACCACGAAGGGTCGCTGGAGATATGAACAGTTTCTCCTCAACACCATCGGCAGTTCAGTGGAATGTGAAAAGACAGGTCAACTGTGCCCTTCAGGTGGAATAATAAGGACAATAACCAGGATCTTGACTGTATATGGTGCACACTTAAATGACTGGAAATTTAATTTCTACTGCTAATTTAATTTCCACGACAACTTTTTAATGTTGACATGTATTAGGTTATTCTAGGTGGGACTTTTCTTTAGATGAGCTATCCTGTTTTGTTTATTGTTCACATAACTGTGGCCAGGTAAAGGTGGCCAAATGTCCAGACATACCCAACATTCAGTTTCTTTAAACCTCCAAATCAAGAAACAATTAGAGAATGGTTGACCATTAAATAGCGTAGCTCTTGGGGGGCAGCTTCTGTCACTTCTCTCACCTCTGCTCATGCCCATTACCTGTGTATCCATAGGCTAACTGTGATGTTAGACTACCACTTTTCTGACCAATCTTCAAACTTTTAGCCGAAGTGATCACGACTCTTGTTGGTACCTGATTCTCTCATCCGTCATCACTTTGCTCTCTCCCTGTTTAGCACAAAAAGTGGGCTCACAGTGTGCAAACAAAGAACCTGCATGGCGGCGCGCACACAGACCACTGGGTTCCCCCTGGTGCTCTGGAGGAGGGTGAGGTGGGAGGGTGGGGCAGCGCCTGAGGCCATATGGCAGGGACACAGACATTTACATAATGTCATATTTTATTTAATTAGCCATTCTAAATGCAATCAAAAGCTGATGAGGGCTTTGAGCTGCCTTGCTGATTGGCAACATGATATCACTCTGACCCCGAACACAGGCGCTCTGCATCCCAATGATGCAATATTGAAGCCATCCTGGTGCTCCTACACAAACACAGTTCACAACTCTGCGTGTGTGTGTGTGTGTGTGTGTGTGTGTGTGTGTGTGTGTGTGTGTGTGGACCCACGTGCTTGTGTACGTGTGCGTACGTGGGTATGACAGAGACAGAGACTAAAACTGCTGCGAGTAAGTGTATATGTTTGTTGCTTTAATGCATCCAAAAGAGGTTATGAGAGTTATCATCATTCAGAAATTGAAAATATGGATGAATGGCAGTAAAGCAAAAAAAAAAGGAGAGTGAACAGAGGACAAGTTACAGATGTTGTTACAGAACAGATGTGAAAGAAACTGAAGATCAGATCAGCTCAGTTGACCTTGAGTGGTTTCGGTTAAATTTGGGGCGCCACCTGGCTGGACCGACGGTGCAGGTGTTCAGAGAATCAGGAAGTAGGCATCCTGTATTTCTTTAACAGTACCTTGCTCACTCAACACGCGCACACACTCACACACACATACACATAAACTGCCATCTCCCGAGAGGGAAGAATCGTTGGTGCCTAAAGAGATGATTGCCCCTTAAAGAGGAAGGAAAGAAGCAAAACCTAACGCCAACACATTCACCTTCTCTCACATTTACTCACACACACACACACACACACCACACACACACACACACACACACACACATGCAGAGCAGTGCTCGCAGCATCATTCAAACAAACTGAATGGTCAGGCTGGCTTTATCTTTAATACAATGTATTTTATTGAAACGCAGCTGAACCAAAGTCCTACTGATCAATGATTGTGACTATTATTATATCGATTGATTTGTGTCCTGCAGTAAAAACATTCAGATTGAGCCTTCAGACAGACACAGGAATAATAAAAGTGTCCTGGCTTCTCCTCCACCGGTTTCTGTTGGAATCTAGGTCCACCTTTGAAACCTTTGATAGAGAAGTATGATCTGAGTAAATGTGTAGATTTTTATATCTGCCATATTTCAGTGCCCACTCTCTGATAAAGCTCCAGATCCTCCAAAGATTCCAAGATGAGACCTTCTTTTTTACGATCATGCTTTCCTGTGAGGGAAAGTGAAAGTGTTTCATTTAGATGTTTCTGTAACGTCCTCCCTCGTCTTTCCTGTTAATCAACTGTGTCTCCTCACCTGGTTTCAGGCCACACCTGCAGCTGATGTCCCTCATTCAAAACAGGAGTTCCTCACATGTTCCTTTTCACTCTTTTTAAGAGCTGAGTGAGCTCATAAAACAAAACATATGGCCTAAATATACATTTAATATCAGACCTTCTTGTGCTGCATCTCTTTTGGCCTCCTAAATCTCCAAATCTACATTTTAAAAGGGGCGATATCAATGTTTCAAGCAATCAGCAATTTGTGATTTCCCAAAACGATCAGCAGGCGGACCACAGCAAAGGCATTATCATGACCATCATGATGTCACGGGGAGTGAAACAAACAAAAACCTGTTTGGGAGACTTCCGGCGTGCTCAGACGGCGCGGAGAGGGCGCACGTCACGCGTGTGCAGCTTCTCGGATGTGGGTGACAACTGAGGTGTGAACGGTAGCATCGCAAACTTTAAATCTGAATATTTTATAGTTTTCTTTCACGGAAAGATGGCACAACTTTTGGACTTGAATGTCTTGCTTAAAGATGTGCTTGGTGTCATTTTCCCTCCTCACAAAGGCTACAACACCCGCTGATATGATCCTTTGCTTCTGGTTGTCTTTATTGGCGGAACCAGCAGGGAATTGGTCATTGTGTTGGAGGTGGAGGTTGGGTCTGTCTGGTTAGGAATTGATTCAGTCTGGAACTGAGACAGGGGTGGAAGGTCGTAGCCTTGGAAATGACCCCTCCCCAAATGAGACACTGAACCTTTTTGTGCATCTAAGTCCAGATAACGGCGTTCTCTGCTGTCTGTCGTGCACGTATATGTTTGTTGGATGCACATTAACGTTCTTTCAGCGTGTGTGTGGGGTTGATCCCGTGATGAGCTGCGTCTCATTAGGCCCAGGCTGAGGCACAGGAGGAGGCGCGAGGTCATTCCAAAGGGAGTGAAGCGATCGATCAGGAAGGATACCCCCTCCCACCGCCAGCGCCACCGTGCCCATCACCTGCTACACACTTCTATGCAGATACACACTCCAGCACATACTGCAGCACACTGAGGCACACACGTGAAACAAACACACAAGTGTCCACCCTTCTTACTGCACCATACCTCAGGTTCCTCCGCATTGACACGTGATAGACAGGCGCATTAACAAGTAAATGAATACAAAAGAGATGTAGGCACACAGTAAAGGACAAACACTGTTCCAAATGACCTCGGCACACACAAAAATGCATGCACACAGTGACACAGACACACTCCAATCTAAATTACGGGTGTAAATTGGGTGGAGGGAGGGACGCAGGAGGGGGGCTGGTGGCGACTGAAATGGAAGAGCCGGACTGATCAATACTGCTGGAGATTTTTTCTCCCTCCACTCTCCTCTCAATTGTCATGCTCACTCCAAGCAATTAAAGGCTCTCTGTTTCTGCCCCCCCTTCTCTCCTTCTTTCCCCTCTCCTCCCTTTTTCTCTGGCCCTCTGTCCAGCCTGCATCGTTTCTCTCACATCTTCAGGGTCAGCTCCGAGTGACCCCTGCCCTCCTTCATCCGTTCAGCAGTGCATAGCTGGCATGCTTTGGATTGCACAAGAGACCGCTGTGTTAAAGAGAGGACATTTTTTTTATGTCCCCACATACTGTCTCTTGCTCTCGGCCATCTGGAAATCATTTTAAATTTAATAAAACACATTTGGAGGACAAAACCTAATTTGTTTCTTAAACCATTGCTATAAAGAAAGTTGGACATTGAATACTAAAAGAAAGTATTTTTGACTGGAATAAGGATAATGAAACAAAGGAGTTTGCCTCTTTTCTAGTTATACTGTTAAGGACAAATGACTGCAGTTTGAGCTTAAATGCCATCAATCAGGTCATCGACAATTTGAAAAACGGATCAAACAAAAGTAGAATAGACATGTTAAAAACCTTTTTGCCAACATGTCGGACAACTTTAGAATGTTTTCTCTCCGGTGTGCATATTCCCATTTTGCTTTCAGCATCCCTACCTTCCTCTCTCTTACACAAATACACACACACACACACATACACACATAAAATGCTTTAGCTGAGCTTTGATCCGCTGCTCCACCAGTTACCCACGTATCCATTTGTGGTGGGCTAAACTGCACCACAGAAATGGAGGGTTTGTGTGTGTGTGTGTGTGTGTGTGTGTGTGTGTGTTGTGTGTGTGTGTGTGTGTGGTGTGTGTGTGTGTGTGTGTGTCAGTCACTCTGTTCACATTTACATCCGTCAGACCAGCATAATTTGTGTGTAGTTGTGTTCCATCTGTGTGTGACCTTGCTGTAAAACAAGGTCCATCAGGTGTGTGCCTTAGAGATTCATGAGCACGCACACGCGGCCGCCTGCACGCGCACATGTGCACACTCACAGCGGGTGGCCACAAACAGAAGCATACAGATGCCAGGTCAGGCTGTACACAGCAGGTCAGTGTTTTCTTTGTGTAACTCAGCGTGGTTCCAACATAGATTAGCAGCAGCAGCATGTTGAGGTAACACTTTGTTAAAGAGCCACTACGCCAGCGTTGTGATTACTCATTGACCTTTTGACACCCACAGACACACACAAAACCTAATAAAGAGATGTACATTTGTAGTTGGAGTAGCCATTTTATTCATATTTGGTGCATTTAATGCTTTATTTGGTAAATGCCAGCATTGGTATGGATTTTATTCATATTCGAAATATAATTTAGGTTAAAATGTCACATGTGAGCTGACCATGGTGCATTCAAGCATCCTCCTATGCTTTATCCCACAAAAGAACCCTGTGAGCATCACTCAAGTTCCCTCAAAGGTGTCCGGGTTGGAGGGGGGGCAGCAATGTCAGTAAGAGAGAAGGAATGGCATTGTGGGACTAAGTGCGACGCTTCGCCGGCACAGACAAATCGATTAGAGACAGTTCAGCACCATGGATGCTCGAGGCGTTTCACATACAGAAAAGAACAGGTCGGTGGGGGGAGCAGAGGCTGCCCCTCCCCCTTCTCATTTTGAGGGAGCTTCCAAATGTTGAAGAATGAATATATGCACCCTTTGGTAGTGTTGTGAATTCAAATTAGCATTAGCTCTGACGTAGCATGACAGGGTCACATCAAGATTAATAAATGTGCAGCACATGTATGGAATAACTTGTTCTGATGTCTTTATTGCCATTATCTGTGACCTTTTGGTCCTGGGTGAAGGCCATGTTTGCACCTAAAGTTTATCAGATCACCTAACTTGATATTAGCCTCAAAGTGGAAACCTGGTGTATCTGCAGCCCCGTTAATGAACCAGCATTAGAGCCACTTGATAAGAGATTTGGCACAGCAGAATCCTGCAGGGAAGCAAAGGGGACAGACAAATTAGACCTTTTTATCACATTTTCATGGGATCTGCTGAGCATCACAACAGCATGGATGTCTGCAGGCGAAATGTAGCTGGTCAGCTCATCACATGACTCAAGAAGCTGGCAAAGAAGCAATTTTTACTTCAGGAATTTAAAGTTCTAAATTCCCACAGAGCGCCCTCGATGCCTCAGTCCATTCTGTGGACCGAGCACGCGAGCGCCGATATCAGGTGTTTGCCATCGAGGTGGTGTGTTTGTGCGTTTCCACTTCGTAATTACTCTACTCTAGTTTGCAAAAACTGTGTGACATGACACAGGCGAACACCCGTGAACAGCTCTGGAGGGGAAGTCTGTCCGTATTTGTTTTTCAGTATGTGGATGATTGTCAGAGGAGGAGACATTTGAAGCATTTTAAGAGGCTGAAGGCAGCAGATGGATTGTTGGTTTGGACAGATGCTAACATCCACATAGACAGCACAGTAAAAGCTATTTCGCCAACCTTTACCATGCTATCGCATCCCCAATGTGTGCTGTCATCAAGAGCTTTGGTGAAAATGGGAAGCTTATTGGTCTGGAATGAAAACACTTACGGTAGCTTTCTAAATGAGTCGCAAGTAGGTACACCACAGCAAAAAAAGGGCATCTGATCTTGACTTAAGTAATTTCCAGATAGGTTTATATTGAAAATCTGATACATTTTGTTCCTGCTTGCCCTTTCAGTGAGCTGAACCATTTCATTAAGTTATAAATTATGAAGAGAACTTATTTTACTGCATTCTATTACTGCAAGGTTGTAGTATTGATGCATGCTATTGTGAGTTCTTTAATGTTAATTTGTTCCAAACAAAGTCAGTTTCTTTCAGATAGACATGAAACAAAGAGCAGATGGGAGGCTTCTGTGGCCTTGTGTCGTACCACAGAAACCTTCAGAAGTGGCTGATAAGCACATAACAGGACAAACCTGAGGTGACAGGAGAAGGCATAAGAAATACAATAATGTGAAAATCATTGTGGAGTGACAGTGATTGTAGTTCTATTCTCACTCCACTAAAGAGTGCTTGATTCACCTGATTGTTAACTGGAGGCCAAAGATGTGCTAGCTGATTATAATAATCAGATGTGCTAACAAGGGGCCAGATCTGAGGACAGGAAAGGGATTAAAATCACATTTGACAGAGATCTGATCATGTAAGTCCTCCTTTCTTTCCATACTGCTTCTCTTTTCAGCTGCCTGCAACACTGAAGTCATGCAATGATCCCCCACAAAACTCGCACCTAATTGCATCATCGTTTAAACGTCTGCAATGCCGTTTTAAACATTATTAATCACAGATGAGAGGCATCGTACCACTGTTGTTCGTCTGAAATGTATTTACCTTGAACCCCCGTCACCAGCAACCCATTCAAGACCACTTGCACTCTACTGTGGGGATTATTCTAATGATTATAAATAATACATGAGTGTCTCCCCTCCCTCTGGCTCCCACTGCTGCCTCTTATTGGCTTTGGCATGCCGCCACTCATTCTCTCTGTCTGCCGGCCCGTCCGTCTTTCTATCTAGCTGCGGGACTTCAACACCCACCGAAGGCTCTTCCAACAATCAGACCTTGTTTTGCTCTCATAAGAAAGGTCAACGTGGACCCATGATTAATCACATTAGTAAAACTCTTCCTTATGGACTCACGTGTATCCTGGGTAAACGTTTAGGCTATTGCCTCATCACACTGAACAAAATAGCAGCAATCGCATGATTTCAGATGACTGGGTGCAGTTAAAGCAGTTAAAATGTCATTTTTGGACAAGTCACATCTTTTAAGAAAGGTTTATAGAACCGTGTCACACTCCCAGATGAATGGCTAAATAATAGTTAACTGAAACATATTTCCATCATGGTTAATGGTAATAAATGATGGAAAGGCACTTTTGAAGTATCGTACGAAACAAAAGTGAGTTTGTGTGATCTTGTGCCCATGTTGCTAACAAGCACCAGGAGAGTCGGAGGAAACAGAGGAGAGGTTGGAGGAGAAATCAATAACTGGACTGATCGCACTGCCTGACATGACCTTGTCAGACCGAGGCCAGAAGGAAACAAACAGTTCATTAAGAAATGTAAATTTAAAAATATGTTTAAGGCTAATACTCTGTAAAGGCTGATGGAGAAACCTACACACACACACAAACACACACCACACCACCACCACCTTTTTACACAATGAAGCTCAATCAGTCACATTTGGGATTTGGTCCAAATGTCCTCTGAGGTAAAAGGTGTGTTGTGCTTAACACAGGTGTGTGTGTGTGTGTGTGTGTGTTGTGTGTGTGTGTGTGTGTGTGTGTGTGTGTGTGTGTGTGTGTGTGTGTGTGTGTGTGTGTGTGTGGCTTTAAAAGGCAAAAGAGTTTACTAGACTAACCTCTCTCTCCATTGTCTTTATGTCCTCAGCGTAATACCTTGCAGCACCTTGTAAAGGACTGCATTATGCTGCTGGATCCATCTCCTGTGTTGACAGGAGCCATGTATTTTACATGGCGCTTGTCTTGACCTAATGTATCGCGATGGAAGCAGACAGGACTATTTCAATAATCACACCGCTTCATTATTTCAAATATTAATGTCATTTCCCTTGCATATCTCCTCATGCAGAAAGCAGCAGACTCTGTGATTGTCCTGTTTCACCTGTAACACAGGAACTGATATTAAAACCAGTTTGGAGATGTAGGAAGAGACGAGGGAGTCCTGTCTCCTTCTGTCCATCTTTCTCTGCCTATGTGGATCAGAGAAAGTCAGGATGTCAGAGCTCAGGGCCTTCCCTGGAGCCAGGCCTGGGGAGAAGGCCCCATGATGCGTGCGGTATTACTGCTCATTAACATAAATGACCAACAGATTGCAACTGCAGTTTTTTATCCCCCAGCAGCTTCTATTTCTCTCATGGTCTTTTTTGCCATCTTTTCCACCCCTCATCGCCCTGCCTTTCTCCACACCCCCCTCACACCATGTGACCTTCTGCCGTTTTTTATTTTTCTTTTCATTTCCTCTCCTTTACCAAGGAATCAATTTCTGCCCCAGGCCTGGCCAATGCCCCCTCTTCACCACACACCCACATACACACATATACACACACGTGTGTAAATGCACACGCCTGCAATCCCCTCTGACGGTGTGGTCAGGTGCTTTTGACCTTTTCACCAAATCACGTTATTAGAGAAACTGGCATTCAAACCTCCCCAGACTGGAGGACACTGGGACCAGTCCTGAACCCCAAACACACACACACACACACGCTCTCTCACACACACACACTTACACACGTGTGTGTGTGTGTATATATATAAATTACATGAAATGTAGCTATGTTATTAACCTGACCTACAGCCACTTGTGTGTGCTGTTGCAGAATATTAAATAATAAATATAACTTAAGTTTATTGCATAATTTGTAATACTGGACTGCATTTATACCCTTCAACCATGTCAGGAGCAAGTAATCTACCGAGTCCCTCCTGTGTTGGATCTTCTTTCATCCTAACTGATGTACAAAATATTTTTTCTTATAAAATGTACAGTACTTGCTCTGCACAAGAAAATAAATGTGTATTTCCATACAGAGAAAGGGAGATATCTAAAAATCCTATAAGAGACATGTGTGGAAATCTCTGTATCTGTTTTTCATGCCAAAGCTGCAGAGTACCCTTTAGAATGATGCGGATGAGGGCCCATCCTTTAGAGCTGAAACTCCATGATGCCGCAACAAAACACCACGCTCACGCTCATGGAGGTATTTTGGACAGAAGACCTATTTTGGCTGCTTTAGATGTGGGAAAAAGCAAAAACACTTTAATGTCCAACACGTAAATGATTTTCACACATTGTGTGGTAGCTGAACATTTGCCTGTAAGAGGTTCAGAAGTCATCACATATTTGGTCTGATTGGCGGTGATAATTTTCTGTCTGAACCAAGTAAAATAAGTGCAATGTGCACCTCAGATATGTCTGTGACCATATTCTCTGGAGCCAGAAGCACATATGCACAAATTTACATGAACACAACCAAACCGCAAACAACAATTAGGGATAACAACTTAGTTCTTGTACTACATTACAGTAAAATGTGTTTTGAAGTGCAGCTGTCAACAGTCAATTGTTCACTTTGTTAGTGTGTTTAAATAAGCAAAATAAGCGGAAGAATGGGGGAGGTGTGGTAGCAACAATGAGCATGTTTGTAACAGAAGGTGCGGATGGGAAAGTAAAACAGGTCAATCAGATGACCAATGCTCTCTGTTTCAGTCACTGGTTCTCCATTCATCTGAAAAATGTTCTTGTAATGTGGACGTTTTGGCTCATGATATACTGTATCTCAACTTTTATTTTGGTTTCTGTGGAAAATGGCTGAAGGGTTGAGAGAGGAAGTGGATTGTTGCGACCAAACATGCCCTCACACCTCTATATGAATGTTTAGGCCTTTCCAACCGTGAGCCACAAAGATGTTCAGTCATGTGAAACCAAAGCCTGAAACAGGCAGGTTGACCTTTGACCTGCCACTTACACACATGCTAATATGAAAGGAAGGAAGAGATTAAAGGAAAAGATGAAAGTATATATATTGTGTGTGTATGTGTGTGTGTGTGTGTGTCTGTGTCTGTGTCTGTGTGTGTCTGTGTGCGCATGCACTCACACACTTTTGTGTTAGAACAACCTTGCAGACATGCAGGAGGGTCACAGAAACATTCATTGGGTTCCAGACATAACAACCTTACACAACCTTTCCTCTCCCTCACATTAATACATTGTGAGTTAGAGCAACACGGACTCTCTCTCTGTCTCACACACACACACTCAGCATTCAGCAGAGGTGATTCAACCCCCTCATCTGCGCAGCTGCAATTAACCTTAATAACCTCTTGTGTGCGTGTGTGCTGAAGAGTGTGTCCTGGACTTGGCTTCTCCACTCTCCAGGGCGCACACACACATACTGATAATCCATGTCTTTCCTGGACATCCTTTTATCCAGCTCAAGCGCGGGGGATTTTCCATTGGCCTGGTTAGGATTGAGAGGCCTCTATCTGGGGTCAGAGAGCAGAGAGATGCCCTTCATGACCCCAGAGGATCCAGGCACCACATAGCTCTAACAGTCATCTGCCATTGTTGCACTATAAGGTCAGGGGCTTAGAACGTGTCGTCAGGGAGGATGATCTATCACAGAACATCTTCTCAGAGCGTAAACATTCAGTTTCATGGACTCTTCCTATGTTACAGCAATGACATCAGGCCAACCACAGGCTAACGCTGTCAATGCATGTTACAATGGTAGTAAAAGAATCGGTCTGACATTATGTGACTTAGCAAAGCTGACATCCTTGAAACCAAACCAAAGTCATAAACAGATGACATATTTTAGATTCCTGCAGCACCAAATTGGATCATTTCTGTCCAACAACGGTAGGTCCAGCTTTCTAAGATCCACTCTCACCTACTGAGATGAGTGTCCAGGGTCTATGTGCACCCCAGCCAGCTGTGCTGTATCTTGTGAAAGCAGAAGATTTACCATTACACCTTCAGACCACATGTTGCCCGATCTAAAGTGCCCTCTGCATGTACAGGTGCATTTGTTGTGCCACAGATGTGAGAACTTATATCAGCACCAGGTGTGAGATACCATTGTAATCTCCGTCACAGCACACCGGCTTTGCTAGCTGTGAGATAAGGGCCCTGAAAATTGGAACTTGGTCCCTGAAATTTACCATTCAGTGCCCCCAAAGGACACAAAAGTTCTCAGCTGGATAAGGGAGCCTCTGGGGGGTTAATGGTGGCACTGATGGTCCCAAGTCATTGTGCAGATTCTTTAGTTGATAAAGATGACATGGAGATAAATTTGTCATGCCGTGACTGTCCTGAAACTTCAGTCGACACCATCCATTCACCCAATCACCGTGACAGTGAATTTGAACTTCAGACAGAGTTCACCCTCGAGTGCATGGAAAAGGAACGAAAATGGGGGGAGGGATGAAAGGGGGAATTTCTTGTTCTGAGCCTTCTCTCTGACCTCCTCACCCACCAGACTTGACTAACCCCCATTCCTCAACCCCTCGACATTTCTTTCCTTCTAAGAGCCTTGAGAATTATTTTGTGATATTTCGCAAGATGAGCGGTCCAGACGAAAGAAACGCACGCTCACAGTTCATCACGGCTTCTGCAGCTCTTTAATTTACCTTTTCTATACCTTGCATTCCAGCACTGATGGTCTATCAATAGACTTTGACCTCACACGCCTCTGTTCAGCTATGTGTGCACGTGGGTGGGGGTTGGGTGGCAGTCTCTCACTATACAACTCGTACTGTTAACTTCAACAACAGTCACATCATCAGCATGACGGAGACTTTTTCTGTGTATGAATCTACCCACACTTGCTTGAAGTACAAAAGTTTTCCAAATCATTTCCACAGCTGTGGGAGAAAGACAGTCAAAGTGCTGACAGGAGGGGAAAAAAGCATTTGAGGCTGAGCGCAAGATAAAATTACTTGTTCAAGCAGATATGTTTCTTTGAGTAGTCCAAACAGTCTGTGTTGCATCCCCAGAACAGTGTCAGGTAAAGGATGGATAATCACATGACATCTGAACTTTGCTCAGCTGTCTTTTACCTGTTTGTGCACAGAGCAGGTTCTGTGGAGGCTTAAAACTTCCTGCTCTATTTAAACCCTTTTCAAGTGCGTGAAATGAGAAATTCCTGCAGTAAAATCAATGCCTCCATCAAAACAAAGCCTGACCTGTTTAAATTCCTGTCACCGGTGCATTAAGAGGAAAGCCTTACCTCTTCTGTTTTTGTTTCGGAGTTAGAACGCTTCCTCAAACCTGTGACCTGCTTTTGGTTCTCAGCCTATTTGGGGCAGAATCAGACTTCCAACACATTTTGTATCACATTGAATATCATATCTAATTCATCTACTCATCCCTGGAGTGAATAAAGTATTTTGACAGTCCTCTTCCTCAGAAATAACTGCTTTATTTGTCACATAAGGATCACACTAGGCCATACTTCTGTAACACTCTCGTGTGGACGGACTATTAAAGTTTACGAGAGTGTAAAAGTAGTGATGATCAAATAGACACAACAAAAGAAGAGAAATATATCTCTCCAGAGTAATTGTGAAGCAAACAAGGATTGGGACATGTCATGGAGGAAGAACATGATGATCTTTTCAATTACGGTTTATGTGCTATCAGTTATCGTCATAGTAACATGCCATGCGGGCGATCCTTATGTTGGTGATGAAAAATGCAGAAATTCTATATTCTGTCTCTATACAGAGTCCGATTTTATTGCTAGTCTTTCAATTTGGGAGGTGTCTAGGTTGAATCTATGGGAATCACAGGGGGTTGTTGTTAATGCTGAGTTGAAATTTTGAAGGTTTGGCTCAACAGACACACATACTGCTGCCTGTTGCCTCAGAAAACACAATGAAAAACAGTTATAGAGGTGATGCTGTGCTGCACATAACACATGTAAAATCAGATTTAAGAATTTCTCTCCATGGTTCTTCTGTGGGTGTGTTAAATCTGTGTACCACTAAGTGGTTTTCGACGAATCCGTATTATTCCTTGCATCTGATGTTTATGTTGGATCGGCCTTGTGGCCATTATATGCTAAATGATTTTCAATTGCAGTAAAGGGCATTTAGTTTGCATTCAGATCCTATAGACGGCACACAGTCTTAAGGACTCAGGAAAAAGTAGCTACTGTGCTGGATAAGTGGCATGTGGATAAAACACACCTTTTTTTGGCTGAGCACAATATAAATGAATACAAGTAGTTTGAAGACAGAGAGACTAAATACACACTTGTGCACACACACACACACACACAGAGATAGACATACATACATTCCTTTCCTTTCTCAAGATTCAGCTGGAACCATGTTGACTCAAGGCCATATGATGACAATGACTGTATGAAAATATGCTGTCTGTTTAAGATTTCCCTTGTTTGTGGGTGTTTTGTTAACCCTGCAGGACAAAGATAAACCAGTGTATTTTTTCTATATTCATGATGGTTGTATAGTTTGTCCTTAACAGTGACAAATGTACTATGCATTTTACTTAAACTGAAAGAGAGTGTGTGTGTGTGGAGGGGGGGGGTGGGGGGGAAGTGAAAGGATATTTGTTTGTAGAGGTTTTGCTTTGTTGACAGATTGGATGGTGCCGTGAAAAGGATAAAATTTAGGACTGTTGGTTTAGGTCAAGTTTTAGGTCATCTTGTTGGAGTTAGTGGGTTTATTTCCTTAAAGAAAAAGAATTGGATTATTTAGGTCCAACAGGTGTGTAAGGACAGAGCAGTGGTGTGTTTGCAGGCAAAACACAAAAAGGGTTAAGATTGTGTGCGTGCGCGTGTGTGAGAGAAAGAGTGGGTGTGTGTTCTTGTACATGCTACACAGTGCTTAATAATGATGATGTTGTTGGGAAATGCTGACATTTTGGCTGATCCTCACCAATTCAAGGGTCTGTGTGATGGTTAGGACTTGAGGTTAGGGTTAGAGGGGTTTGAGGTTACGATTAGACTTGGATTTAGGGTAATGTTGGGGTTAAGTCACACATTCCTTATAGATTTCTTGTAGATCTTTGTGAGGACTTTTAGATGTGCGTGTAACTTGTTGCGGCACCTTATCTGGCTTTAAACCTGGTTATGTTTGGTTTAGTAATTTGACACACAGGTGTCTTCAGCAGAAAGGGGGTTGGAATATCTCCACCTTTGTGTCTTCAGTCTTTCACACACAGGACAGAAAGTGTACATACAGAACTTGGCCAAAGGCTAAGGTGAGGCTGTGGGTGGAGACAGAAGGTCACCGGGTCTAATCCTTATTAAAAGGTACTGAGTTGCTTGGGGAAGGACTCGCCACTGACACACTCACACACATATATGAGAATTATGCAGAATGTCTTTACTGGTGCTTGTTTTTTTTCTATTTAGTATACACATACAACACATGCACACAACAGAATGAGACAAACAGTGAAAACAGGTGCTGTTATAATTTCAGTTTTTTATTAATTGTTTTTCAATAAAGGGACAAAATGAGTGTGTGAACTGGATTATGCAGACAACTGCCAGAAAACACAGACAGTGGTTTTCCCAATACAACTGAACAGAGACCCCAAACAAGTACATCAGAAATTAAAGAGCTCGGTTTCTCCAATGACCATCGGCCAACATTACAAAAGAAAAATAATAAAACTATATCGTAACCAAAAATAAAATGAATCAAAATAAGCATCCATTCCAAGTCTCTGTTTTGAACAGAGCATATAAGTATCAATAAATAGTAACTCCCATAGTAAAAGATAAAGTTCAAGTTCAAGTTACAACAAACAGCTCTCAGAATAGGAATAGAAAAGGCTGATGATAACAAAATATTCCGCATTGCCATTTACAAAAAAGTTTCAACTCAAGCAGGCTTCTCCACGTCCCCCGGGTGGTTTTTCAAATATGCTTTGCATATGAAAGTTTACCCAATCTAAATATAAAGCACCATTTAGTATTTGGCAATGAAAAAAACTGCAATACATTTAATTTCTTTCTTTTTTTAATATTATTTATTTTGATGCTTTCGTAATCCATCCTTGTACTGCACTTTTTTTTTCTTTTTCGACTCTTCATGTTGGAATGTAATCAGGCGGGAGGGGTGAGAGACAGAAGCACACAACAGAACAGGCCGACGTCAGCTTGCATTACTGCATACGAGAGTGGCAGTGGGGATGGGGGGGTGGGTGTGGGAGATTCAACAAAAAAAAAAAAAGAAAATAACCAAAGAAGATATGTACAACCACCTCTGTTGACAGGAAACAGAGCGGCGGCCATCTGATGGCCTGTGACGCCTCCCAATGCCACATACTTTAGCTGCTTTTTTTCTCCTTTATTTCTTTAAACATACAAATAATTCGCACTATATTATCCTGCCAAATTAAAAAAATATACCGTGGCAGCTTGGGATTTTTTTCCACTACCAAAAAAAGGTATGGTAAATACCTTTTTAGAGAGAACAAGCAACAGTTAAAAATACGAGCCTCAATATAAATACTATAGTGCCTACTCTAAGTGAACATTGAATTCAAATACAATTCTAGAAATACAGAAAAAAGTAGACCATAAATGTGTTTAAGCATAGGAATCGACATGAGTGTGCATTTTCCTATATTTTAAGTTCTTTATTATATATTTATATATAATCTTAATCCTTTCCCCAATGCAAATTGTATTTCAACCTGAAGAGTTGTGAAGAACCAAGGCAAAATAAAATACAAAAACCATCACAGATTTTTTTTTGTTTGTTTGTTTTTTACAGTCTTTTTTTTTTCCATTTCATATATATTGTGATTGAAGTCTTGAACACCACCAAGACGCTGAGGAAAAGAGAAATGACAATGAAACTTAAATGCGGTTTCCCCTTTGGAATTGGAGTGTTGTTTGTTTTCATATTGATCGCTGAAGGTTTTTACAAAATCATTCTTGCATTGTGGGAAGCAGAACTCTGGTTATGACGGTGGCCTAAAACACTCCCTCTGGCTGCATTCATTGAGTGTCCAGACTGTTGTACAGACTACTGGATCAGTTTTGCTTGGCCTGGACTAAACGCTGGGATTTCTACAGGGTAAACATTTAGCAGTTAGGGTACAAAGGTTGACGACGCTGGAGTTGCTGGCAACAGATTGTGTTTCATCTTTTACGGCTCTGAACAAAGGGACTCTGGTCATCTGACAGTATTTCAGCAATGTTTTCCCTCTTCATTTGTAAACTGGGAAAAATTCAAAGAGTGCACTTTTATCCAAGACATGACAATCTCACTTTTGAACCAATACAGTTATTTTATTACCGTAAATTTAAAAAAAAAAAATGCAAGAGTGGTGCTGGAAAAAACAGGATTTTTTTTTAAACAAACAAAATGATGTGCCCTGCATTAGCCAATGCCTACTGATTCAAAGTGTCACATTTCCAGAGGCCTGTAGTACAGATATTTTAAATCTCTTGTTTTTGCATTTCATTTATGACCCTGTTTCGACATTAACAATGTAAAGTGAAGAGATTGCCTCTAATTCCCATAATACATGTACGTGTACAATATTTAGCTTTCTGTCTGTCTAGCTTGTAGTTTTGTCAATGCTCTCGACTAAAGTTAGCCTCGCTGGGAGCTCATATATTACTTTATGCATTGTTCAACACACTGACGTCTCGAAGCAGCGTTGTAGGTTTGTGCTAATGCAGACGCATAACTCGTCTCCGCCATGCGTTCTATACCTCAAGTTCAGGATTGTACATACAGATTACTTTTATCTCCAAAGTACCTTCGCAGCAGAAAGAAAACTACAAATAATTCAGATATACACAAAACTGCTTGTACCATGCTTGTCAGGAAATCCACACATTAAAGATAGCCTATCGAACATGTAGTAGGTAGCTAAGTGACGATTAAAAAGAACTTGCTGATCTTCCATCGTAAGGTGTCACAGTCCATTTTGAGAAGTCAGGTGCTTGATGCAAGAACCTTTCCTGGGTGGCTTAACCCTTCAATCTAATGTAACCTATACTGGTTAAGAGATATGGCCAATTTATTCGTTAGGTATCAAAGGCACTCTTCTTTTTCCTACCAAACGATAGTATAAATTTAATTCTGAGCACACCCTTGGCTTTTTGAAAGAAATTTAAAGGCTGTCAAAACTCTCAGTTTAGTCATCAAGCTGTTGCATGATATTTTTAAACCCTGTGTTAATGTGGAATCTTTCAGAAAGATCAGATTAAGTGCATTATCAGGGTTGTTAGAAGTGTGGTCAAATCAAAGACTGGTGACCTTTTATGTTATTAAACCAAACTGTACATGATATGTGTTGTAGAATGTCTGCAGCATGGTGTATCTTTCTTGTCTTTTCTCTTTTTGAAGGATAAAAAGAAAAAACAGAACAAGAGAAAAACAGCAACACATATACTCAACAACTAACCAACCAGGGACAAGTTCTTTTCTTTTTTTTGATTTTTTGATTAGCAAAAACATACTATGCATGCTGACTAATTCTTAAAAATGGAAAATGAAAACTCAAAAAGAAAATTGTACACAACATGTAAATTATTGCACAAGAGAAAGGCTTGAAGTTTTGCGTCAATGCAACAGTATTGCCCCAATACAGATCATGCATTCAATGGTTAATGGAAACAGAGTGTGCTGGTGCAGAGCACATGGTCTTCAGCTTCCGCCTGCCGAAAGTTGCTTATTAGGGTTGGGGCAAATCTACAAGGGGCTGAGAATAAACAGGGGACTGACGGTGGACATAGCTGAGGGGAAAAGGTCCCAAAGTTCGGCCTCCTATTCTGATTTTATTTCGGTACTCAAAGGACGGTCACTGTGCCATTTTTTCATGTGTTTCTCCAAGGTGCTGTAGACACTGAAGGGCATCTGACAAACTTCACACTTGTACACGTCTTTGCCAACCTGACCGTGGGTCTTCATGTGGCGCGTTAGTTTGGAGCTCTGAGCGCAAGCATAATTGCACAGCTCACACTTATATGGTCTTTCTCCCGTGTGGCTGCGCCGGTGCACTGTCAGGTTACTGCAGTTCTTGAACACTTTGCCGCAATACTCACAAGTATCAGTCCTGCGGCTATCCTTGGAGCTTGGCCGGCCAGGGCCTCCAAGGTGTGGCGTGCTGCCCCCGCTGCATGTGCCACTGCGGCCTGACAAACCCCCATCCAGCTCACCTGGAGGGGTCGAAAAACGCAGACTGCCATTCTCTGAAGAATGCTCTGATGATGAGGCAAAGGGCGATTGTCTGGAATCCCCAAAGTTCAGAAAAGGGTCCTTGAGTTGTCGGGAGGCAGCATAGCCAGCCAGCCACTGGGAGTAGACATTCTCCGTGTTAGGGATGGTTGGAGTTGGTAAGTCAAACTCCTTTTCCAGCTTGATGCGTTTTGTGAAAGGACTCAGTGGACTGGGACTACCCAACAGCATTTTTTTAGAAAGACCAATGGATGCCGATTCATTAGGGGATGCCCCTCGTCCATTGACTGCTGACACAGCGCCCTCCTCTGCGCGATCCGTTTCCAATACAGACTCCCCGTCACACATGTCACGATTATGATGATGGTCTCGGTTTAGGTGGTGGTGCAGGTGATTCTCCTGGGCCATGGCATTCCGTTTGTGCGCATTGAGGGCTTCACTGAAGTGCTGCATGCTAGCAGCCAGACCCATCCCCTGCATCACCTCAGGTAGTGAGCGAGGGATGGATCCCTCTTCACCTCCCAGTCGGCTTCCTATCCCACCATTGTTTTCATGCTGACGTACTGCTTCAAGGTTAAGACCAAAGTGATAGCTATTGTTCCTCCTGGATGCATTTTCATTGTTATGTTCCTCCTCTTCCTCTTCCTCTTCCTCCTCTTCCTCTTCTTCTTCCTCCTCTTCCTCTTCCTCTTCTTCCTCTTCCTCTTCCTCCTCCTCACCATTCTCATGTAGCATGCGATCATTCTCACTTTTCACCTTGGCCACAACCGACTTTAGAGCATTACTTGCGCTGCCTATATGCTCACTGGTTCCAGGCTCTGGTGAGGAGGTGGTTGATAGTCCATCTTCTGACTTTCCTGTGTTTGGAGAGGAGGATTTATGCATGTGTGTCTTCATGTGGCGCTTTAGTTTGCTGGCCTGTGTGCAAGCATGATCACACAGGTGACATTTATACGGCTTCTCTCCTGTGTGACTGCGCCGGTGCACAATTAAATTACTTTGAAACTTGAAGGCTTTGCCACAAAACTCACAACATTTTGTTTTTAAAGGGGTGACAGAGGAGGGTGTTGCCCCTGCCGAGGGGAGCGTGGTAGTAGGAGTGGTCTGAGAACCCACAGGTGACTGCATGGAGCCTGGAAGAGGAGGTGGTGTGGCAAGATACGGAGGTTTACCACTCCCTGCTCCACCTACGCTCCCGTTTCCCCCTGTCTGGAATGGTTGGAGTAAGCGTTGCATGGGGCTTGGCCTGCTGGGAGATAGCGGAGGAGTAGACCCTGAGGTGTTGCCTGCTAGCTCCCGTAACCGCCGTGAGAAGTCCATTGTCGGAGGGGGGTCTAGGGGCAGAGGAGGATTGAGGCGCATCACCCTGTCAAAGGCACTCGGATGGTGGGCTGCCAGCGCTAGCTCTTCTGGGCTCAGATGGTGGGGATCCAGGTGGTTCCTTGGAGGGGGGCTGAAGAGGGGTGGGGTGGGAGGGAAACGCTGATGATGCACCCCAGCGAGACCAACACCAGGACCAATCCCGCCCCCTGTTCCAACACTGTCCCTTCCACCTGAGCCTGAGCCCGGGATGCGAAGAAGGTTGAAAGGGCTTGCATCGGGAGGCAGATGGAGGCCGTGAAGAGGCGGCTGAGAAGGGCAGTCTGCACCCCCACCAAGGGAGGAGGGTCCACCCATCCGTGGGGTGAGAGGGCTGCCGTGTTCACTTTCCAGGTAGATACGAAATCCATGGGAGTTCTGAGCATGCTGCAGCAAGAACCAGGCGCTGCCGTAGGACTGCTTACATGTAGTGCAGGTGTAGGTTGTTGGCTCCTCCTTTCCTGTTGGAGCAGAAAACAAAAGAGGTAGTTAGGTTTGATTCAGTGACATACACAGAGCTGAATTTCCAACTGAACATAAAGCCTGTTACAGCTTTTTAAACTGAACTGTTGAGGGTCCTATGATACCACGGTAGCTCTTATTGAGGTCATGCCCCACATGAGTAGCATGTGAAAAGTAGTTTGTTGTGTGTGCATGCATTTGTTCTTCTCCCAGACTGCTCAGGGACATGGTTGGCTGTATAATGCCTGTGACTCCGCCGTTGTCAGCAGTGGAACAAAGGATCAGGGCCCAGCAGACGTTCCACTGATATACCAAAACGGGCTCGTTAAACACGACAGGAACTCGCTGCTTCTGTAGCAACACCAAATAAATACTTATAACACAATATTTTAAAGTCCTATTCTCTGATCTGCTATTTAGACCCCTCCAACTGTAAAACCAGTCCTCCCAGAGACAGTAAACTCCCCATTTCTATAAAATAACAAAACACCCCTCCTCCCTGAGCAAAGTAAAGCACATGGGGTGTAAATGCTTTTAGGGGTCGACAGAAAAAGAAACCCCCTCCCTCAATCAGCCTCCCTCCCTCAATGAGACCTAAAGAGACACTTTTACAAGGAGATAAGAGGGACATTTAAAACAGTAATTGCCTTCCAATGGCCTTACTGATGACCTGTGGTGGGACCCACAGTGCATGCGTAATCTCATTAGAGATCCAAATGGACTGCCATCGGCTGGCTTACAAGATTAGATGACAAATGGACCCCCAGCACTGCCATTTACAGTCTTTTCACCAGCAAGCATGCTGCAATTCAGTTGCCTTTTAAATTATGGTAACAAACATGCACAACTTTAAAATTCAGAATACAACCTATTTATAACATTTAAATTCAATATTATCAAATTCACCTAGCATATTTTTTCAATCAAAATGTATTTTTTTAATCAAAATGTAATTCCTTTATTTGTTTCTAATATTTTATAACAGATGCTTGTGTGACCTTTGTCAATGATTAAAAAAAGCTGATATTTAAATTGATATAGATCAGCAGTGAGCGATGACACCAGTTAGATACAAGCTTTTTATTGAACGCACTGTAATTGCTCTCAGTAACCCAGTCACATGCAGCTGTTTGTTCTTTCCAGTAGTAAGAGAAGTTTCTGATCTTTAATTTCCCCTCTACTTTCTAGTTGTCTGCCTTCTCTCTCATCTCCCTATCTCTACCCATCTCATAGTTTGTAAAGATTTAAATTATGGATTCGGAAAATTGGTCCAAATTATCACTAATTGTGGCCACATGTGTCTGAGACAACCTGTGAATATCATTTGCATTATGAGTAAAAGACAATTATTCCAGCTCTACTGCCGGGTCAGGAGACTTTATGTTCATACTGTCTTCTGCCCACCTTCATTGAATGTGCAGTGCTGAAGTTGCTGTTTTTTACGTTTAATTGAGGAAACGTGTTTAAACGTATGACAAGCTCACACTTTTAGGGACGAGATGCCGAACAGGTGCTCTTGATTGCAATTGCCCCTTTCATACAGTATTTACTTGTGTTTACCATATATTTATCCTTTCAAAGTTGAAATGATGCTCATAAATTGACAGAGTAAGTCCTGGATTCACTCTGCAACTGGTCAATGGCTGCATTTCACCCAAATATCGTTGAATTCCAGCTGCCACTCCTGATTAATATCATTATTGCAATTTCGCTCATTAAAGCTCTTTAAATATTTTCAGAGCCCTCTGTTCTTGAACTCTTCCTTGTTGAAATTGTCTAGTCCAAAAAAATAGGATTTGAATCATTTCATACATGGTTGAAACTGAATGTAATGAAATCATAAGTAGGCCCAGTTCAAAGGTCCCAGCACCAACCATAAAAGTACTGTCATATATAGCATTTGTGAGCTCAAAGAAAAAGGGACAAGCAGGGTAACAGCATGCAGGAGCATAGAGGTGTGTATTTTTTTTACTTTTGAACAAAGTGCTTAGACTTGTCTGCGTGCTGATTGAAACTGTAAGGTTAATGGATTTTAGAGTAGGCAACCGCTCCACTCTGTCTCTCAGTAATATACTCCCATCAGCCACTTCATTAGGCAAACTCTCCACCAATGGTAGGTAGAAAAATGAAGAAGAGAATAATGGATGAAGATGGAGTCACATAAAGGGGAAAAATAAGGTGAGATTAGAAAAGTAGTACCCCTGGTTGTTAGAAGTGTAAGTTTAGAGGGTAGTGATAAATACCTGCTCCATCTTTGAGAAAGGCTGAGGATGGAGGGTGGAGAGGGTAAATAATAGCATCTGGCTCTTTACCCGGAGTAAATGTCAAAGCCATACAGCCACGAGTGAGAGAAGACACACATGCACGTTTCAGAAAGGTCCCAACACTCGATACCAGCCCTGCTACAGCGGCGAGCAGAGGCATTAAGCCTTATTAAGCCAAGGGCAGAGCCGGGACACTTATGTGACGCTGGCTGGAGAGGAAGGCATTGAGGCGGCTGGGTTCATGTTTCCTGTTTGATGGATGGATAGAATGGATGTGATAAAGTCAGCCTTTTAGTCCACCACAGCATGCTCATTTTAACATTTAGGCACAACTACCTGGCATAGGCTCTAAAAATCCTCCTGCAGAAAAGTTGCTGCACATTAAATGTCTGGTCATTTTTGTTGCTGCCATATGCATGAACGTTCCTCCCAGTCTTCTTCTCTGTCCCTGCTTTTGTTCTTGTCCACCCTTGTTCTTGTCCACACTGTAGTGTCTTGTCTGCAGCCATTCTTTCTCTACACCTCCATCCTCTGCCCCCCTCTTTCCACCCATCACTGGCTCTCTTGTGGTGTCCTTGGCCAGGTCCACCTCTGGGTGAGGCGATAGTAATTGAGGTAATGGAACATTGCTGAAACAGGATTAGGTATGCACACTGGAAGTGAGGGACCATGTCCTCTAATACAATTTGGGATTTCTAACCGAGCCTGAGGCTGTCAGGAGCTGCTGCTTATATTTACATCTGGGCTCACCTGATCATCTGCTTTACCTCAGAGAGAGAGATGTTTCACAAGAATCCTCTATTAACCTATGCAGGGGGTGTGATGTCTTAAGGCACATTGTTTTATAACAGTTGTCCCATTAATCACAGGCAAAAATCCACATTAGCAGCAGTGTGCGCTGGTTAGATATTTGTAATGTTGCTTGAATGTAACACAATTCTACAACAAACCTCAGTTAAATAATGAAATGAGCCCCTTTTCAGGCAGAAAACTGAAAGAAATCTCATCTGCCTGGTCAAAATCATAACTTAAATGAATACTAGCATATTTAAAACATTAATTGACTTCACAGAGGCCTGGTATCACTAGAGATGTGAAAATGTTCAAAATGAAATAAGCAAAATCATTTTTCTCCCTCATCTGCAATCCAGATAAATGGTATTTTCAGCGAACTAACAGATCAACACGCAGATCAACGTTTTTGTCCTCATGACTTCCATGATGCATTAGCACTGTAACTGATATGCTGCCCTTAAATAAAAGTGCCTGTAATGACTCGGGGAGCAAACCAGGGCAGTGAAACCATTTCCAAATGGTTTCTGCAGGACATGAACATTATCAACGCTCCCCGCCGCTCTCCTCAGGCCATCATCACCCACTTGTGGCTTTCTGCTTATATTCCAGAAATCATTTAAACTGCCCAAAGTACCCAAAAGCCAAATCCTTCTCATGTGAGAATACTGTTGCTCAGATGATGGCTCCATTCATAATGCGGTGCCTAATTCAGGCTGGGGCAATTGATGACCCTGGGGCATATTGGAATCCATTTATGTTAAGAATAAATAGGATCGCCACACCCGTAATCTTTATGATGGTAGCCACTCCACCTAGATGCAAACTCCATTCTGGAGCATAAATGCTAAATGGACAGCACCTTACTGGAGTGTCACTACTGTTCTGTCCACAAAATAAATGCAAAAAAGAATGAAACTGCACAAAAAAAGAGAGATAAAGCAGTTAGATGCTTGCAAGAAAATCAGCATGTTTTACAAACAGCAAGTCCCCACTTACAAATCAGAACAGTAGCTTTACCCTGCGAGGTGGGAAGCTAAAGAAATAAAACTTTCTATAACTTTAAAAGAAGGCGGTTCAGTCATATTAACAAACCCGACTCTTAGCTGAACATAAAAACAGACAGACTTCCAAATGATTTCTGCAAATAGAAACCTCCAGGCCTGACAACAATAATCCACTGTTTTTATTGAAGAAGGAGCTGTGAACAAATTTAAACGACTAGAAACAACAATGGCTTATCGAGCCTGTCTGATTGCTTGCTGCGTGTGTGGACATATGCAAGGATGTGTGTAACTGTGTAGCCCTGCTGAACGGCCAATGAGAGAAAATATCAATATTGTGTGTTCCTCTGTGTGTATGTGTGTGTGTGTGGGTTTGTGTCAATATTTTCTGACACTGTGTTTGGGACCCCTGCTGTGCTACAAGTCTGCATTATCTCCAACTCTCTCGTCAGTAATCTACTTGTGTGTGAAAAAATTTCCTTGTTTTCCTCTTAGTCACACCAAAACAAAGAGTCGGCACAGGAGCTCTCTGTCTCTCTCTTTCCGTCTCTCTCCCCTCATGCACACATGCAGTAAAGTATCTCGTAAAGTTTGTTTTAATGATGCAGCCTGGGCCTTTAAACTGAGTTTCTGAATGTAATTAGGTGGGCAGAGCTTTGTGGAGGCATCCAAGCGCATGGTGGCAATGATGCATTGTAATGTGTGTGTGTGTGTGTGTGTGTGTGTGGAAGGAGACGCTCACACACAGATGAGGGACAGTGTCTGCATGCAGAAACAAAAGATCAGCGAGAGCAATGAGAAAGGCTTGAAAAGGAATCGATATATCAATGTAATAATCGTGATGCTCCCACTGAATAATGGTGAATAATGTTGGAATCATCCTCTCACAAATTTATATTTATTCAAAATCTCTGTCTGGTAGTTGGTGTCAGGTGTGTGTGTGTGTCTGTGTGTGTGTGTGTGCGCGCGCGCCTGTCTACTCGACATCTAATCTCTCTCTCTCTCTCTCTGTCTCTCTCTCGACCCCCCCGCCCAATTAGTTTCATCCTGCCATCTGTCCACCAACATTGCATGGTGGTCTCTCACACACAAACGGACACACACAGACACACAAAAACACACACAGGTGAGAGCAGAAGGAGGAATCCAATGGGGAAGAGGTGATGAGGAAAGAAAGGATGAATCACAAAAAAAACAGTCACACATATTTATAGACACACGCGGACAAGTTGCAACTCGACCGACAAACTGTTGCCAGAAATCCTTCTACACGTCTGTTCTCTCACTCCTCCGCTCTTCTTCCCTGTTTTGCTCCCACCATCCCTCCTCCTTTTAATCCCTCCATCTTCCCCTCCCAGGTGGGAAGCACTCAGTGCCATCTCTTTAATTGTGTTCATCTGACAAGGCCAATCGATAGAGGACATATTTAATACAAATTTATGACTATTAGCCATCAGTGATAAAAAGCTTTTTTTCCGAGTTAGCTTTGGCGTGTGGTGAGAGATAGGAGGAGGAAGTAAAGGAAATATAAGCAGTCCAGCTTTTAACAAAAACAGCCATCCACGGTTTCACTGTCCGACCTTGTAGAGATATGCTTTAAGCTGCAACAACACAAAAATTCTGGGTTTTTTTGCCTTTATTCTTAGTTCCTTTTTTTTCAATGAGGCTTCAGCTTTCAACAGGTCTTGAGTAGATTTGGGAGGTTTTTCAGGCCTTTTTTTATTTGTACTGAGTTCACAGGAGGATTTCACTATGGATTCCAGCACAGCAGCAATTGTTGGCAGGCATATTAAATAATTATACAGACTAGCATTTTTTCAGTTCAGAGGGAAAAACTGGTGGAAATGACAAAAACTGGGCCTGTAAGACAGCAATGTGATACACTGTCATAAAGTAATATAATCAGCTTTGAATAAATTGTATTTCTTGTGCGATTCTGCGCAAATCATGTTCTTGCTGAAAGGCAAAAGAAGTAAATCAAATGCGAGTAGCTGAAATATTGAGTTCCTCCCAAGTTGTGCATATTCAGTCGCTGTTCGGTTACATACAGGAACAAACTGCGAGCAGACTGTTGCACTGAGATAAAGCACGAAGACAAACTCCCCTCCAGTGCTCCTTCACAACCTTGTCTGCTTAACAAACACACAGGCTTGATTCATTAGAGCTGCAGCCGCTACGGCCTTAAAGCCTATCGATCCCCCAGACGCTGTTCTGCAGGCCAGGGGGGGTAAAAACCAAGAACAGAGAGATGAAGAAGTGGACAGATGTACTGAAGTGGGGAAAAAAGCCAAGAGAGACAGGCTGAATATATGGCTCTGTTAAAAACGGAGCGAGCCACAGTTTACCTGCTTCTTTAAATTCATTCTAGTGTGCAAGGAGACTGTGACGGCTCCCGGAGTGCAGAGCCCACAGCTCATCGCCAAAGGAAATCTCCAGCCCCTCCAAGAGAAACAAGGTGTGCATGAGCTGGAACCAAAATCAGATGATGGAGAGCTTTCTGGTTTGTGTGAAACCATGAGTCAAATACACTTTAGGGCTTTAACTCCCCCACAGAGAAATTTCAGCAGATTAATTCAGCAAAAGTCTCCAGCACAAGAGCTTCATTTGCGCCGTTGATATTTACCTGTATGAACAATATGGTGAAAATAATGCAAGGAAATCCATTTTAGCGCAGGTTGAGGAATATGCTACAAAACAGTGTAACTCTTCTTGATGCAAAGAACTCTCCGTTTACTGTATATGAGCTTTTGGGGTGCAACCATTGTGTTCAAACACAGAATTTGTCCTTTGTTGAACAAGAATTATCTACATATTTTCCTCACCAAGCTCGGCTTCCTGAAATGGTTTAAACACACCAACAACAACATGATATATCCTGTTCAAGTCGGATTCATGCCATCAGATCCTAAAAAAGTTCATTTCAGATATTTGTTGTCCCTAGAAGGAAGGAAAATATATTCAAAAACAGCCCAATATTGCAAAAAAAGATCCTTGTAGAGGGTTAGCATGCCCGCTCAGTGTGTTAACTTGTGGTTTTGTGTGACTGATCTGCAGGGGTTTATGTTATCAGTGATAAAAGACACTTGATATTAATGAGACCCATTTCTGTTTGTGGGACAAATATTGTGTGTCCTTTGAATTCTTCAAATTATCAGGATTTCTGTCTTCCATTTACGCAAAAATACTCGAGTGGAAAAATAGCCGCAAGCACATAAATAACTCATTGGAGTCATTAGAGGGAGAACAATCGCCAATTTTCATATCATCTCAGTTGGGAGGTCTATAAAATTAGCACGGTGAGAAATCAAACGGCAACTGACAAAGCCAAACTAAAAAAGAGTCAGATAAGAGAAAAGAAACCTTAAAATAATCACAATAAATCACAGAGACAGAGGGGAGAGAGAGCGAGAAGAGAAGTAAGGAGGAAGACAAAGAAGAAATTGAGAATCGGTGTGATACAACCCAAAGATGCTCCATTAGTAGTTTAGATAGTGGTGTGGGGGGGTGTCTGGCATTCCCATTAGACCCAGTACATTCTAAGTGATGCTCCACACCCACTTTCAAAGCCAAACCAACCCCACCCTCACACTGACATGGCCTCCCCCCTTCCGTTTCCCTTCTTCAAACCCCACCTTGGACAACCTAGCAGCGCCTCTCAGCCGGATCCAAAAACACCGCACACAATCAGGGCCCACTAATGACCAAACAGCTCCCAAACAAGTCTGAAAAGCTATTAGGAGAGGGTATTTTGATGGGGGAAGTGATTTTTTTTTTATATGCCATTAAAAGCCATGGATAAAATGAGCGTTCGCGTAAATACAGCCACAGGTCGGAAGGGGATAGCCAAAGGAGGATAATTGAGAAACCATCATCCCCCTGAGATAAAGGTGGAGTGTCCACATGTTTTCTATCAAAGTGAAGCAGATGAAGGGTAATGTCTTTTTAATAAGACAGAGCTGTATAAAAGGTCTCTGGGACATTCGGCTTGCATTTATAGTCCAGTTGGAATGGGATTAATATCACAGGGGGATATTTGCACCATGTTGCTGTAGTCTTCATTCCCCGACTATCCAGTAAGGTCTGCCACTAGTTACAATAGGAAAGCAAAAGGATGATCTATTCTTGAGTTTGGCTAAGTGCTTTTTGTGTTAACAGTCATGATAATGGTTTTTATTTTCCTTCTCGTTATCAGGACAGACTGTCACCTCACTTCCTGGTTTTAATCGGCAGTAGTTTCCTATTTGGTGTCCTTAAAATGACAGGGTATAATTTGTCAGCCTAAGTGAGAAGGCTTCGTTAGAGACTCTGATTTTAATGTTCCACACGCAGCCAATATTTAAATGCTGCTGCCAGTTACCAGTTTTCAAGAAATCAAGACACTGGGGCATTTTTCCATCATTTATTTTGTTGTTTTAAAAAACGATTCAGATTTTTACATTTTAACCGCAGGCAACGAGGTTGTTGATGTTGGTGACAGGGAGAAAATGGTTCGTTGGTTCCAGATAAACAACAAAAACCAAAAAAACAGGTTCCACTGAGACATCAACGATCATGTCAGGTCAGGTGAAGACACAATTTGGAGCAAAATACACACTCGTGCAAATTTTTCCTAGACAAAGAGCTTGCCGGTACATCCATTAGTTTTCAACACATCCTCTTCGTCAACACTTCCTGTCAGACAAAACAAGTCCTAAACCTACAGACTGCAGCAACTATCCCTCCTGAAGCTATTAAAACAGGCCCTCACCATATGAAACATACCCAAGAACCTCTGCTTCAGAGCAGGAACTCCACCTTCAGTGCAGCAGGTCCCCGTTCATACACACTGTAGTGGCGTTACTGGAGTTCTGATGGGTTTGTTCAGTTGGAAACACCGAAATATCTGATTATCTGCAACTATCTGCCAAGAAAACTGCTCATTTCTAATGTCTCATGAAAGTAAACTAATATGAAGCAAACAAAGTGACAGCTGGAAAATCCTACACTACTGTTTAATACTGCCAGACGCTCGCTGCTTCGCTACTCTCGTTCTCTACTTTCTCTACAGCTGAGTCCACTAAATCAAGTTGAAACACAGCTCTGTATGTGTGTGTGTGTGTGTGTGTGTGTGTGTGTGTGTGTGCGTGTATGTTGTGTATTTCCCACTATTTGCTGCCAAAAATGCATCCAGCCTCCACCCCCCACCTTTACCACCCTATAGAGGGTCTACCTATAGGAGGAGGAAGACCCAGAGGGGGTGGTGTGTGTGTGTGTGTGTGTGTGTGTGTGTGTGTGTGTGTGTGTGTGTATAGGTATGTGTGTGTGTGTGTGTATAGGTATGTGTGTGTGTGTGTGTTGTAGGTCATGCGGGTTGAATGAACATATCCTGCAAGCTTATCTCAAGTGGTGCAAGGAGAACAGCTATGCACACAAAGGGGGAAACTGCTGCTTTGCTCTTTTTTAACAGACTGCAAGTCATTTCGTCTTTGTGTCTTCAGATCTCTCCCTCCAGTAGAAAGAAAGCTGTCCTGGTCTCAATAAGGCAGCAACTCCCGACCCCCAATACATCCTGCTGACCCTGTTTTAAACTTCTGCTGTCTGGAATATCGTGAGGGGGTTCAGAGGGCTGTGGCCACATACGGAGAAAAAAAAAATAGAAAGTGAAACTTTCTCTTGGTGTCTGTTGGTATATTTAAACCAGAGGTCCAGAGCACACAAAGAAAACCACCAGACATATGTACAAATACTGGTCCATACCCAAATCACACGATTCACCTCAGTGACCATTCACAGTTCTCACTACCTGTTTCTGTCAGGCTTGCAGCAGGTGTGTGTGTGTGTGTGTGTGTGTGTGTCTGTGTGTGTGTGTGTGGTGTGTGTGTGTGTGTGTGTGTGCGTGCGTGCGTCTGCGTCTGCGTGTGTGAGAGAGTGATATTGAAAGAGGAAGTGACCAACGGGACAGATGTCAGTTGTCCCATCACAGCACATCAATGTGTGCAACTGGTTCAGTAAAAAAAGGAAATCGGTTTTGTGTCAGAGAAAAGCAGCTTTTGGTTGGGAGTGAAACTCTCTTCAACTTTTCAGCAGCTTGTTCAACAGCGGCGCAGCATCCGACTTTTCTCAACACTATTGTTCATGATAAGTCTTCATGAAGATGCTAAAAAAGTTCTTTGTTGCTGAAAAAAAGTTCTTTGTTGCTGGTTCAGATCGATATCCACATCGGTGCAATGTACTTAACCAGTAGCTCATTAGCACTAGCAGGCTCCAGATCAACACAAACTTCAACACAGTCACTAAAAACATTAGCATTCCACATGCGAGCAGTAAGCAGTTCCATGGCCCCGGCCTGAGACCGACAGCCTTCTGCCGGAGAGCAAGGTTGGGGGCCGTGTTGAGCTAATTAACCCTGTTAATCTTAGTGGGCACTGGGTCAGTGTGTGTGTGTGTGTGTGTGTGTGTGTGTGTGGTGTGTGTGTGTGTGTGTGTGTGTGTGTGTGTGTGTTTAGCTGGCTAACCCCAGCAGATGAGCCTTCATCCCAATCACAGCCCCCTTTCATGCTGGCAGCCTGCCGCTCAGCTTGGCAGACACACACTCACGAGGGGTCTGGTGTGCACGTGTGCCTCCACCACTGTGTGTGTGCATGCCTGTGTGTGCGTTTGCACTGGGGATGGAGGATTATAGATGTTGAACATACACACGCAAATGAGCGCAGGGTCTACCCGGTCTGCATGGTGTGTGTGTGTGTGTGTGTGTGTGTGTGTGTGTGTGTGTGTGTGTGTTGTAATAAAGCCAGTAATGTTTTACTGGCCCGCTGACTCAGTGCATAAAAAGATCAGTGGGCCAAATCCATTAGAGGGATAGTTGCATTACATGGTAAATATTCCTAACAGGTCAATATCTTCATTAGAAACATCATCATCTAAGACTCTGCAAAAGAAACAGGAATTCTGGGATTTCCGTGGAAGCCAGGGCACAAAATGTAGTTTCTCAATGTCTATTATGGCCAAGAATTGGCCTGCGGGACAGACTTTCCACCCTGGAATGAGTCAGCACCAGCATGTGGTGGTCCAGCAGATGATCACAGAAGATTCGGAGCTCCACTTTCTTGCCTTCCCTTGCCAGTCGCTGTCTACTTCTCTCTTGTTTTATTTTCCAATCACACTTTCAATCAACCACTGGCTTGGATGAAACATCAGACTTGAAATGCTTCTCAGCCTGTCTTCCAGACTGTCACAGTGGTTAACCTCCTCTCAAAGCGAGATGCACACAGGTCAAACTCTGCCCAGTCCTGATGAGCAATAAAAGCAGAGACCCACACATGAATTAATTTGATGTTTCTCTGGCGAGCGACGGCGTGATCTCAACTACAAACTTTCTGTAATTCTGTGTAAGTCAGACGCACTGAAGCGTTTCACACAGAAGATTTAAAAATGGACCTCAGAAGGAGAAATCAGGCATTATCTGATCAGCCTCATGCTGATGTGTGTAAATAAAAGCTGTTTGGTTTACTTTGGAATATCTGGGAGGCTTGGATTACACCGGGAAAACTGCTTCAGCTTCGAGAAGATGCTTCCAAAAATCAAGAAAAAAACAGCCAGATTACTACCAGCCAGCATGATGGGAGTTATTTTTCTGGCAATAAACACACTGAATTATAAAAATTATGAGCAAAGGCAGATACATTTACATGTATCCCCTCCATAATTTAAAACTTTTTTGTTTGATTGCATTCAACAAATGAACAAAAATCTATTCCGAGTCATATATTTGTCATATGTTTCAAGACCAGTAGTCATTAACATGCAAATATGATTAATTACGTCACGCTAGTCATTGTTGAAATAAATTAGTTACATTTATGCTACAATTAACAAAAGTCGCTGCACAAAGGAAAGTAAGATAATTTAAAACCAGTCTTGATATTTAGCTGCAGATGAGCCTTCAGTCAGATTATTTATTATTAAAGATCCTCATTTTAGATCAAAGCAATTTTATTTGCCTTTTCTAACACCCCAGTTGATCACAAGGTGGCGGATTTTACAGGAACATGATTATGGAAATGGAAAATATGTGAAAAAAGTGACCAAAAAAACTGAAAGAAGAGGAAGCAAGGAAGACACAGACAGCCCTCGAGCTATTGTCGTCCACATATAGGTCAGGCCAATCGTAAGAGCTACACACAACACACACACACACACACACACACACACTCCCCGGGAGGCTGTTCTCACCTGCAAAGAGGCCAGTTTGGACACCGTGTCAAAGATTAAACCTGTGTTTTATCTCAGGCAAGGAGGCTGCCTCAGGGAGAGTGTGTGTGTGTGTGTGTGTGTGTTCACTCAGAGGGGCAGAAGGTCACAAGAGAATAGTCTCTCACGCACGCACACACACACACACACGCATGCACGCGCATACCCAGATGCCTTTCTCTGTGTGCGCGGTCAAGTAGAAAGGTGGATCTGTGTCAGGTAGCGAGGGTATTTACTGTTACTGAGACACGCAGGCCCAGAAAACACAAACACAGCAAGAGAGGGAGGGCGAGCCCAGGGAAAAGAGAGATGGAAAAACAGGGATAAACTGAGACAGAAAGCAGAAGGTGGAGGAGCAGAGTGCAGACGTGTTGAAAGGGCACTAACAGAAGCGATGGCCTTCTTGCTGTTAACATCAGTCAGACCACATCACTGATATTTAGTCAGAAACTTTGTTTTCCACGGATCTTGATGCATTTGTTCAGGCCATAGTTGCATAGTTGTGTTCTGATTCTGCTGGTCTCTCCTCGAGACTGTGATAACTTCCTGTGTTAACATTCTAATTATAACGTGGGATGAATATAATGGAAGACATGGAAACATAAGCTGGTCTCTCCCCTGAAGGGGGTTTCTGTGAAAACTTTCCTCTCCACCATTCTCCGTTACGCACTCATGCACACATAACTGAAATTTCAAACGACAAAATGAAATAAAATAGAATTGTTAAATTTCCGGCAGACAGATCACCAGCAGACAGGTTTGTGTATTGTTTGCTGTTTGTTAGACACGGTATTTACACGTATAGTTGCAGAGGTTGTAAAACAGTTCTAAAACAGCGTGTCTATCTATCGGGCATTCCTGGGAATGCAGCCGGATCCTGCCTCTGCTCTCAGATACGACGTCTCCTGAAGATGAGTGCAGACCAAACCTGCAACACACTGTTTTAAACGCCCGTTCTGTTTCAGACACTTGTGAGGCCGATCTGAACCCTTTCGTCTGTGCCTTTGAGGTTTAATCGGTCATTTAGCCGTCAGCTGGTCACCTGCATGCTCAGAGGGGTCTGAAATCTCTCCTATCTGCAGTTGAAGTAGCAAAGATAAAGATGGCGAGAGGAGGAACTGACGACTTTGTGTGTGAGTTTTTTACCTGTGATGGGGGGGTGGACAGAGGGAGAGAGGACTGTGATGCTATTCATCTGCATTTCTCCTTTTTTTAACAAAAGGTCAAAGGTCACCCATGACGCAATGAAATAAATATTTTCAGGTAAAATGTTGACTGTTGGGCATCCTCCCCCCCAGTAAGTGTTTCTGTTGATGTGTTTTTTAATGTATTCGTCTCTGCTGCTCTCCTGCCACTGGGCCCTGGGACAGCCAGGGACCACAGGTGCTGGGGTGAATCCGATGGACGTCCGCAATTTATCATTCATACGCCGGTGACGGCAGGCCGGGCGGAAATATGGCAGGGTAAACACGAACCATAGATCATCCAGAGACACAGATACACACAGACAGACAGCGATAAACACACACACGTACATAAAATATGTCTCTGCTGAAACAGGCTTTCATGTGTACATGCGGCGGGACACGGGTCACGTCACAAACGTGCCTCCGTTGGCCTGCTGCAGATAACTTTTTTCCATTTCTTTCCTCCACTTTATCTTAGTCTCACTTCTAGCTTCTCTGTCTCCCTCCCTTTTTATTACTTCTCGTAGATTCCTGGCAGAGGCAACGCAGGCTGCCGTCGTATTCAAAAACACCGATTTGACCTCATTTGAATGTTAACCTGTTTCTCCTGAACAATTATAGATTTATTTTCTCTTCTTCCAATGTTAGAAATAGACTCTGATCTCCAATCCTGCTTTTTTTCCAGGTATAAATACACTAAAGAGATGACAGCCCCCCCCTTCAGATCCTAAATAAACTTCCCTCCCCTAAATGCCCCACGCTTCCAAACTTTTAATCCAGGCTTTGCAGGGATGTATCACACTGTGATGTCACTGCTGGCCTGCATCTGCCAGAGAGAGTTGGGAGCTGATTTCTATGTTTACATAAGATTAGAGCGCAGGGAGAAAAGAAGGTAGCTGATACGGTAGCTCCGAGCCAAGCAGCTCTCATTTTCTGACGCCACCATAAACAGCTTGCAGGAGAGCGGCGCAGCAACGATACAGGACGTTTCGCTGCTTACATGGAGCTACGGCAGCAGCGGTCAGCGTTCCAGGTTTGGCTCATTCGCAGGAACGACTCAATCCAAACATCCCATTGAGGCCCGAGACACGACGCAACATCAGCACCGGGATCTAAAGGCATTGATGTGAGAAAATCTGTTTGTCGTTCAGGAATTCTTGGATGTTCTTCTGGTCCGAAACAAAATGGCTGGACTGAGACACTGAAGAATGAGGAAGACCCACAGGAGCCCACGTCCAACACTCTTGGTCCATCACTCCTGGGAATTGATGAACTCACATCTGTGTCAAAAAGCGGAGCAGTTCTCAGAAGACTGAAGCCGCCACTGACTGAAAAGGCCACGTCACGGTGGAAGTCTTCACCTAGGCTGTCCTGACACGCTCATACGGGCAGCACAATATCCACGTAAACATTGGAAACTTATGACACTGTAATAACATGATTATATAGTGAGTTGTTTCTGCTTTCTATACTGTTGGATGAGGAACGTCAGTGATAATGCACTCCTGCAAGCACACGTCACCTCTGCTGTTTGTTACAGGTGTGTACAGGTGCGCAGACAAGCAAGATGCTGAGGAAATTACAATGCAGCAGGGGAGAGAATGATATAAAAAAAACAATAACAAAGTCAACCTAAAGTTAATGCTAAAAATAAGAAAACCCTTTAGCAAGGCAGTAAACGCAGTGAGCCTGCAGGCCACAACCAGAAATAAATCCGGCATGGATGTCATGACAGCGAGAACTCCAACTCACTGTACTCACCTTCCAGCTGCGCAACAGCCAGACACTCAACCGTCACGCCCAAGTGCCCTTAAGCAAGGCATCAAACCCGCTGAACCTGCTCTACAGCCAACAGCACATCCAGAAGCTCTCTGTAAATTTACAGAAAGTCTTTATAACCCTCCCTTGCTTCCTGTTGCACCCCGTGACCCCGACGCTTGGTGTAAATATAAATGTGCTCCTGACACATCAACTCGCACCCGCTCACATAGGCGGCAGTGCCGCAGAGGTTAAAAATATGTAGATTTTACTTCCTGCTGGTTTCAAGCTGCCCGGTCGATCCCTCTCTCCCTATGTGCAGCGCTCTGCGTCTTGAAGTGGAGGGCTCGGCGGGTCAGCATTAGTGGGAATCTGCTGCAGTTTCTTTCTCGTTTGAACTTTCATTGTTGTTGTTTTTTTTTTCCTATTTGTGTTTTCCTGCTTTAACCCTCTGTGGCACAGTTTCCATGTCAGTAAACCCTCTTTGAAATGGTCCTGTTGAACTTTTTATGTGTGTGTGTGTGTGTGTGTGTGTGTGTGTGTGTGTGTGTGTGTGTGTGTGTGTGTGTGTGTGTGTGTGCACCAAACCCAAGGTATGACTGTGTGTCATTGTGTGTGTCCCATCCAAAAATGCACCCACCCACACAAACACAGTACCATCACATCGTCTCATCAAACAGTTGGACAGGAGCCAAGTTCATCTGTTAATGGACAGCTGCCATCTCTTTCCCTCTCTCTTTCTCTCTCTCTCTCTCTCTCTCTCTCTCTCTCTCTCTCTTTCTCACTCTCCACCTCTCTCTCGCCCCCCCCCCCCCCCCCCCAGTCGGGTAGTCTTCCTCATGGCCTCCTCTCTTTCTTTCTACCTCTTCCCTCCTCCACAAATGCTGCAAATTGGTACGTGCATTTCCCTCAGTAAAGTGTGAGTCTTCCTTTGTCTGTCATGGTGCTCTCACACACACACGCACGTACACACATACATAAAAACATATGTATGTGTGTGAAAGAGAGACGGGCTGTGTGTGAGCTCGCAGATGTAAACTGCAGTCCAGAACATGTTGAAACACATCTGTCTTCCAACGAAAACCTACAGCGGTGGCGGGACAGAAGGAAAAGGAAGGATAGAGAAGGAGGAGTGAAATTGGAAGGGGAATTCATAAAGAGCAGGTGAAGGTGCGTTTTATTTTCCCTCTGCTCAAAATAAAAAATACACTCACACAAAAGACCAGATTATCGGTTGGCAGGGGTGGGGGGGGCATACAGAGCTGAGGTGAAGAGTTCAAGGAATTTCAGTCTGTTTCACACTTTATTTAACAAAAAATCTTTATTTTTAAATACAGATTTACTTGGATTTTGCCCATGAATCCTCAAACCTATGGGAAAGGATCGCTGCTTTAGGCATTTTTTGAAAGCAGTATAATTTTGCTTCAATTATTTTTAGTATTTTATATATTGCTGGATTTGCTGTCATTGACTTGTTATTATTATGATTGTTGTTGTTATTGTTGTTGTATGTGATGCTGCATATGAGTCCAAGTGCAGGAAATAAAGCTAAAATACAAATGTAGAGGAGGAGAGGGTGAAAATTTACCACCAAGAGATTAGGAGAGGAAAAAATCATTAAGCGGAGTTTCAGATAGTTGTTAAACTCCATCATGCAGCATCATCTGAATCGTTAAATCATCAATCTGTTGTTAAATGATCGAAAATGTTTAATATCTAAATAATTAATAAAATAAAGTCATTTTTGCCCCTTAATGACTTTTACCTTTGATGACCTCAAGGTGGTAAACTACACACACACACACACACACACACACACACACACACACACACACACGAGCTGATACAAATGTATGTTTTGCATCTCGTCCGTTTTGGGGGAATAAATTATCCATTAGATTTCATCATATCTTACCAGGGCAATTACATCAAGAAAATGATAGTGGACACGGGATCAATTATGCATGCCCTTGGCCAAAGACCAGAGGGGTGGGGGGAGCACCTATACACACAGACACACACACTGCACGGCACATGTGAAGAAGAGAAGGAGAGATGTGGCATCAGTTCATCTTACTGACTAAAAAGTTCATACACTTAATAATTTAGCTGCGCTCTGGATACAGTTTCCCGGCTGAATATTAACATCTTTCAAGTGTGCAACAGCAGCCAGAGGTATAAGGTGTGTGTGTGTGTGAGTGAGTGAGTGGGTGAGTGAGTGAGTGAGTGAGTGAGAGAGAGAGAGAGAGAGAGAGAGAGAGAGAGAGAGAGAGAGAGAGAGGAGAGAGAGAGAGACCTCAGGAAACAGGCCTTCTTGTGAGTCCCACCAGAGACAACCCATTGAAAACACACATGCGCGTACACACCACACACACACAAAACACACACACACACACACCACACACATTTTTCCCCTCGGCCGCGTCCATTACAACCACTGTTTGCAACATTGCTCATTTCTGAGCAATTAAGAATTCCTTTTCATCGCCGTGTAGGTTCACAAATGTTCCTCACAGCGCTGGTGCACACACTGGGAAGATTTGAGGTGTGTGTCTGAGTGTGTGTGAGACAGACAGAGACGGGGAGGGAGGGGAGGACGGGCCAGACAAAAGGAACCAGAGAAGAAAACATAAAGATTACTGCTACCACTTTGTTTGTGTTTGTTGCTTCCACTTTTTCTTTGTTCTCATCCTCTAAAATGTTCTACCTCATTATTAGATGAACATTGACTCGTTTTATTGACTTTCCTTTTGTCTTCCTCTAGCACACTTTCAGAAATAGGCCTCTTTTTGCGCGCAGTAGGACGTCTTGTCGTGAGTCTGTCTGCACAGGTGAATATTTTCGTGCGTGCGCTTGTGTGCTGTCAGAACAATGGAATTCTCTTCTTGGAGAGGTTTTCCTCCATGTTTACAGAGAAACTCACTTAGGAAGACGAATCACTGACTCCAAAATGGCAGCCTTCGACAGAGCTGGGGAGGGGTGCGGCGAGAGAGAAAAGAGAAGTATCTGACATCTGTTTGTTCAAGGAGAAACAGAAAAGACAGGAGGGGGTGGGCGACACTGAAAATGGATGGAGAGAGAGAACGATGGGCACTGAGAAATCATTTTACCATGTCAAGACAGACACATACAGGAGAGGGCCAGATGGTTTGAATTTAGTATATTTTGGTGTGTGTGTGTGTGTGTGTGTGTGTGTGTGTGTGTGTGTGCGCGCGCTCATGTGTGTGTGTGTTTGTGTGTGTGTGATGTGGGAACAGATGACACGTCATGTAAATTAAATATGTTCAATATTATATTTGCATCTCTATCGTACACAACTAAAAAAAAATCAAGAACATAACTTTAAATTAAATCAGCCTTAAACACAAACACACAGACACACACACACACACACACTTGTCATGCCGGCTCTGACAAGCGTAGCTGATGCATGCTGCGAGCGCGCATGGTAATAGGCCAATCAAAAATGCAAAACAATTGGCAATTACTGCGAGGACCTAATGGTCATTAGAATTTACAACTAGGTAATGAACTAAAGTCTGCCCGCCACATGCATATTCATAAAGCTATTTGAGCTTTGAAGATTAAAGTAGCGCTTAAAATTCAAATGAGCCTCCGCAAATTATCGGGAGAAGTCAGTCAGTGCTGCTGGTGGCGATGGGGGTGTTCCTCATGTGTTTGTGTGTTTACCAGGATTTTTTAAACATTAATATTCCTCAACATCTGAGTCCTGGAAACGGGGCTTTGGGTGTGTTTAACACAACAGCCGTCCCGGCGACATCGTCGCTTAATGTCTTTATTTTGCAAAAATCGGTTGTATGTTTCTCTCCAATAGGAGGGTGTTCATCCAGCAGCGTGGGACTGAGTAAAACTGTGTCCCAGAGGCCTCGAAAAATGTCCCTAAAATGTCCTAATTCTGTCAGATTCCCAAACTTAAACAGGCTCAAACACTCAAATGTATAAATTCTATGTGTTTTTACAGGAAAAATACACTGATTTCAATGTTTCTTGAGATACCTGTAAAAAATGTGAGTAATATTTTCATATGAACGCCCTCATTGGTCTTCTGTAGACATTTTAAAGCCTTAAAAGGTGTTAATTATATTACAGAAAAATTAATCAAGTAAAATCTATTTGAAAAATTCAAGGTCTGTCCAATTATGTATGTTCTGTATAACACACATGCAGTTAGAGTGTGTGTGTGCGTGTGTGTGTGTGTGTGTGTGTGTGTGTGTGCATGTGTGCGTGCGTGCGTGCGTGCGTGTGTTCGTGTGTGTGTGTGTGTGTGTGCATGCTTGCACGCGTTGGAGGGAGCAATGGTATTAGTTGTAGTAATAGTTCTGCCAAATGGGAAACATAAAACCAGAAAAAAGAAGCCAAGCACTGCAAATTAAAACACACACGCACACACACACACATGCACAAACACACACACACACACACACACACAACACACACACACACACACACACACACACACACACACAGTGCCAGCAAAGCCCTGGCATAGATCAACAGGGGATGTCCTGCATACACACTGCCAGGTCTCTCTCTCGCTCTCTTTCTCTCTGTTTTAGCACGCACGTGCGCGCGTGCACATGTACACACACATGCACATACACTTACACACACGTACACTCGCACACAGAGGGATGAAGAAATATATGTATCAGGTACATTCAAATGAAAATTTAAACTTTGAGTACGAAGTGTGTGTGTTGTGTGTGTGTGTGTGTGTGTGTGTGTGTGTGTAGTCAGTCTCTAATCCAGTGGCCTATATAAATAAGCTTTGTAGTGTATAAACAGTTTTATGAACAGACTCTCAACTGCAACATAATAAGAGAGCTGAGTTAAACATGCACATAAATGAATAAACACACACACAGAAACTCACACACGCGCACACACACACACACACACACACACACACGCGGTGGTGAGGGCAGCCAAAAACAGCAGCTTTCCCTCTCACCGTGAAGGAGTGGATGGATGCTGAAGTGCTCACATAAACACACTGAGCCAGATCAATAAACAGTACTCCATCACACACCGCGCACATGCACACGTGACGTCACGTACACGTTGGCGGCACACTGTCACTTCTGCAAACTGAGGAAACAACACTGGTCTCTTTGAACATCCTACTGGTCTGTGTTATTGTCCACAAACCAAAAATGTCTTTAGTTGTCCTTTAGATCCATCTTTGGCCATCACCGCTGTGGTGTGTGTGTGTGTGTGGTGTGTGTGTGTGTGTGTGTGTGTGTGTGTGTGTGTGTGTGTGTGTGTGTGTGTGTGTGTGTGTGTGTGTGGCCCACATGTGACGTCTTTTTTCCCTTCATTTTCTTCTGTTTTTCTGGACTCTTTCATGTTGTTGTTGTCTGTGGTGGGACAGATCTCATCTCTGGTTCTATTTATTCCACATACATCACAACTATAAATTCTGTGTTGTCACACAGAAACAACCCTTGATGACATCACTCTGACAGTCTACTTTAGTGACACACACTTCCGTGATCAAGCATTTCAATTAAATCCCCCCCCCCCCCCCCCCCTCTCTCTCTCTCATGTTGATGTACATTGCGATGCTAAAGGGCTGGACTGTCCCTTTAAACAAAGAGGTTGGACGATGCACAACTGTGCTCACTGCTGCCCTAATACTGTCTTATGTAACGAAATATGGCCATGTGTCTGGACGCAAAGGCATTACCCAACAGGATAAATCAACAGGTTCACCATGTGCAGGACAGGCCGGACAGCAGGACAATTTAAAGCCAAGTGCTCTCAGATCTGCTGTGACCACTAATGTTAAAGAGACAGGACACATGAGCCGAACAAGGGAAAACACAAAAGAGAGAGAGAGAGAGAGATGTCTGACACAGAGCCAGGCAGTAAATGGGTGTTAAAAAGACACTAATGTGTATTGAGGTGGCCAGCCATGATAAGCTAATTGCTAATCAGCAGATCATAAAGAAACAGAGCTTTGCTGCTGAGGCTCAGAGCCAGGATTAGTCAAAAAAAAGCCAGTTTAAATTTTATGACTACACAAGGGTGTAGCGACATCTCCATTAACACTCTGACATGACGGGGCTAATCAGCAAATATTGCTCGGTGAAATCTGTGGTCAGCGTTGGCCCCGGCCACTATATCAGTGTCAGTCTATGATCGTACGGTTCCCAGAGAGCCGGGCGGTAAATTCACAGCAGTAATTATGAAACAATGAAAGGCAGCGATGTATTTACGCTCCATTATAATCCAGGAGAACAGCCTGTAAATTTATATATCCATATCAAGATTATTTTATTCTAATTTGAATCAAAGGAAAAGAGATGCAGTTATTCACAAACACACACACACACACACACCCTTTCTTTTTTGAGACATTAGTGATGCTGTTTCTGAATGAGGGGTGCCTCAGGGATTATAATCAGAATTTTCATCTCAGTCAGGGATTAATAGCCTAAATGGGCAAGGGAAACGGCATTAGATGTGTGTGTGTGTGTGTGTGTGTGTGTGTGTGTGGTGTGTGTGTGTGTGTGTGTGTGTGTGTGTGTGTGTGTGTGTGTCAGAGAGAGACATGCAGGTAATATCTGGTTCAGCTGTTCAATATGTAAATATTCAGCAATGCAGCACAGTTCCGGGAGCTCTGTCGTCCAGACAACAAGCGGTCGTACAGGCAATTATTAAAGCGGATGCATGCAAAATAATTGATTACAATGATTAGATATATGCAGGAGGTGCACGTGAGTGATTGTTTAATGTACGTTCATAGACGAACAATTAAAACTGCCTCACAGTAGATATGAAGGGATCTGCATGAGAATCTCCGTTGTTTACTGTGAGATGGTGGGAAATGATGTGTGGTAAATAAACAGGTGCTTTTTCTGGATGTATGATTTTGGCTAGGCGGCGTTGAGGCCTTGAGGAGAGCCTTCACATGCTGACTGTTACAGAGAAACATTTTATTTTCTGGTGATGCTTTTGCAGCAGAAATTCCAGCAGATCCGCCTCCTTCCTTTTTTTGTTCTCCTCGCTGCTGCCTTTCACATATTTACTTCAGCGTGACAGTTTGGGGTCAATTAGGATGAAAGCTCAGGGTTGGAGAGAGGGGAAGTGCTGGCTTTAATTATCAGCTATCAAAATGCGTCGTGTTGCATGTTTGTGCTAGTGTGTGTGTGTGTCCAGGGACTAAAATAAGAATTTTAAAACGTAGCAAATGAAAATGATGAATGGGCCTCTGAAAATTCAACGCTGCCGTTGGTTTTTTGTTTGTATTTTTTCAAAGATTCCACGCACATTAAAGGCCAGGCATGTCTGCTGCTCTGCCTGACGTCAACGACATGAGATATATAACGCTGCTGTCCTGTTTGCTCCTCCTGTGTAAGAGTACAGCTGTTCCTACCAAGACGTTCCCACACACAAAGCTATTGAAGCAACCAGACGCCTGCATTATGATGTAAATCGCTCTAATAACCCAGTTTAGCTGGTGAGTGTCTGTAAGGGTGTGTGAGTGTGTGTGCATGTGTATGTCTGTGTGTGTGTGTGTGTGTGGGGGGGGGGGGGGGGGGGGTTGAAATGTGCAGTGCTGCTGATATGGGCAGGTTTGGTTGATAAATAAATAAAAGATCCTTACAAATAAGCAGTAGAAAGATTTGTCTATTAGAGGTCAAAGGTCAGCTGCTTCAGTAATTTGAAATTACTAAAAAAATGATTATAGTATGTTTTTATGTCCTCCGGCTTAAAGGGTGGGGGGGGGGGGTGAACTGCAGCATTTAGAGATTCTGGGCTACATTCAGCGTGTAAATGTGATAAAGTGAGCGATTTCTGCATTTCCACTGCTGCTATTTCATCTTCACCCCCTTTTTCTTTTCCTTCTCTCCCCTCGCTGTCTGTCTGTAACGGCTAATTTAGCACAGGCAGCTCACCACTAAAATAAAAACTGCCGCTCTAATTAAAATGCCGAAGGAAGATGAAAAAAATGGCGCTGAAACAAATAATTAGTGGTGTTAGTGCGCTTTAAATAAGCGAGTTTCCCTCCAAGAGTGAAAAGTAAAACTGGCATTTCCTTCTCTCTTTCTGCTCCTCTCTCATTTGATGGTTATCCTGGGACTGGAGGTGGACGGAGGGAAGCCGATGAAAGAAAAAAAAAGGGAAATGTGCATTTTTACCTGCAACGTAAACGGAGGGAAAAAGAAAGGACGAGAGGGAGGCGAGCGAGATGCGGTGCTGGAAGGAGGGAAACCGCACAGAGAGCGGGACACATCTGGTGGAACCACGTGGGACACACACTGAGCAAGAACACACTCACACTTCCAAAAATGCTGCAGATACACCCCAGACAGTAAGACACACACATACACACACGCGCGCACGCGGTAAAGTTAGCCATCTTGAATGAAACAGAGGTCGATCCTATCGTGTTTCCTCTCTACCTCACACCAGCTCAAACATCCCAGCCAATCACATTTCCTACCTTACAGGCATGTGCTGTTAGGACATGTGAGGGACAACACAATCTCACAAGGAGACAGGACTCGGCGCGAATGTTCACTAGACAGAGCGCACTAGACTCGAGCAACAGCACGTTGTGTCGGCCATATTATAAACAAGATCTAATCTAATGTAAACCAATACGCACTCTAAAAAGCCACAAAAGCAGAACGCAGACGCACAACGTGTCCTTTCCTTTATGGGCGCAGCTTTTTGTCAACCTTGTCAAGTAGGAAATGTAGTAATTGTCAGATTACTCTGCAATAAACACAGTATCACGTTATTCCCCATCATGTTCAACACAAAGTCCCTGTGCTGCTTTGAATGACACCGTAAAACACGAGACAAAGAATCCTTTCAGGATTTTCTTTAAAAAGACAACTCATTCTTTTCTCAGTGTTGGAATTATTTGCTGCAGAGTAAAAAAAAATAAAATCTTCTTGGCTCTCTAAATGCAGACCTGCACAACCGGTTTGGAGGACTGATCTTACGTCCTGTTTTCCATGTCGCGTCAGATCGACCGCTTCACACAAACATCGGTCCGTAAGCATCGTTTCATCGGACAGCACCACAATCGCACAGCTGCTGCCTCGTGCTGCCATTTTTGTCTGAGCCCGTCTCTGTGCTCACATTCACAGATGTGCTGTGTGTTGGTCAGTGTGGGAGCAGGTGGAGTTACCTGGGAGGGGCTCCTGTTTGGGGCAATTCCCCCGAGGCGATGAAAAACGATCATCGTCGTCATCTGCCAACGTGGCCTGGACACCAACTTCCACTGGCCTCCGGCTGCGTAGGGAGCTCAGAGCAGGAGTGAGGGCCAGGCCCGGGGAGGGCGAAGGGGGTTTGTCCAGCCCTCGGCCTACAGTCAGGCACGGCGGCCCGTGGCATCGCTTTCTCTTGTGCTCGATGAAGAGCAGAATGTCCCCCAAGGGGAAGGTGGCCTGGCATTGGCCACAGGTCAGCAGGTCCTGCTCCAGAGAGGGGTGAGCGTCATGACCCAGCCGGGCCAGCCGGCCCACCGTCAAACCCAGATGGTGCCCGTTAAGGCTGCCGCTCTCCTCCGAGTGCTCCGAGCAGCGTTCTGACAGCTCCTCCGATGAGACGATAGCTGTGGAGAGGGGCTCAGCTGCTGGCGAGGCGGAGATGGGGTCCGGGGAGAGAGAGGGAAAAAGAGAAAATTAAAAGGAGCAAAAAAATAAAGAAATTCCACAAACACGCTGACTTTCCTTTTTGCCTTTATAACTTAATCTTATTAATGCAGCAATTTGTGCGTGTGTGTACGATAATGGATGAATGCAAACAAAACCGTGAACCTTATTCTGTCAAACTGGTGCGTAAAAATGAAGGGTGGGAAAATTCAGGAAATTTCAGTCAGATCTAAATCGCAACCCACACGATTTAAACGATGGGAAAGAATATACTGAATGGCAGAAAAGCTCTCATCAAATTCCTCAAAGATGACCATTTCAGAGCCAATGAAAGAGAAGAGCTTTGAAAGTGATGGTTAAGCACAGAATCCAGCAGAAAAAGACCTAAATATGTGGATGAGTGCCTAACCTTGTTTGTATGGGTTCTGATCCTGTAATCAGTAGAAGGGGAAACTGTCACAGACACAAAGACCTCCAAAACAGGAGTTTTGCTCTCAGACAGAACAGGCGTGTACGTCAGGCAAAGGACGCCAAAATGAGCCGTTCAGCAGGATTCCTCACTCTACCGAGGCCGGATTAACTACTGACTACTTTTTTATGGAGGCCTTTGTCCAACTCAACCGAGGGAGAGGCCTGCGGACAGAACGGGCAGGAGCAGAACAGGAGGAGGACGTAATTCACCGTCTCACGTTTAAGGAAGAAGTCTTCCAGTCCAAGGTGAAGAGTGCGGCTCCGCGTTAGCCGTCTAACGCACGTTGACCTTCTTTATTCAGCCACCAATTTCACATTTTAATGAACTTAAAACCACTGAGAGTCAAAAAATAGATTTTAATTTTCACTGTCTGGGTGATTGGTACAGATTTTGTCTGATAAAAAGGATGGGCTTCGTGTGTGTGTGTGTGTGTGTGTGTGTGTGTGTAAGAGAGAGACAGAGAGAGACAGAGAGAGAGAGAGATGGTGGTGGGGGTCTGAATGTGGACTACATCCCCTCAAGGAAATATCATTTGAACGCTGCAATCCTGTGCGACATCTGTGGGCAAACTGGGACATGGAGATAACACGAGGACTGCCCAGCCTGCACCAACTATAGCCCTCAATCCCCCCACAACACACACATTTACACAACACAACACTATGTAAGTAACAAAACCTGTCCCACAGGGGCATTCAATTCAAACAACAAAATCAAAATGAACAAAAGAAGCAAATTAAATTGGGGGAAAAAATTTAAAAGAAATCACACACACACACACACACAACCTTCATCTCTGAAATGTTTGTCAAATTTAACAAAAGCTCAGGGGTTAAATATCGAGCAAATCATTATTTTAAAAATGTATACTAAAGATTTTTTTTTTTTGGTCTCTAATTCCAAAGCAGTAAAAGCAGAGAGGAAAGTAGCAAACGATACAGCTGTTTTACACAGAACACGCCACACTGACCATTCATACATGCAATCGCTTTACTGAGTGAAATGTTCCAATTTCCGATAAATTAAAGCTGTTACGTGTGGCCTCTCTGCTCCAAATCATCACCGTCTGACACACAGTTCTATTTCAGTAAAATGTGGAAATAGGTGATAATTTAATTTGGTAATGACAGGGAGGGGGAGAGTTGTGGAGGAGGAAAAAACTGGTGAGCCGGACAGTTTAACTGCTTAAATCCACGCGGGGGTTTTGTAATGTTACGATTATCATTTTAGGTCAAATTTAGTGAACTGAAAAACTGATTATTCAGAAGATAAATCAGCAGGAGCGAGATGCGTTCAATGACTAACGCGATCGTGAAGACAGGTGAGTGACTACAAGCGCGTGTAGTCCAGCACTGTTGGGGGAGGATGGGGGGGGCAGAGGTCGCACGTTCAGTTTTCTACAAGTGTGCAAAATGGGATGGCAACTAAAATAAGACGAGAAGAAATGCGGGTTTTCAGGTGCGGGCGAGGGATAGATTTGGATAAATTGAATAGGGGAGTGTTTGTGTGAGGTGTGTAAGGGTCGTCCCCCCTCACTGCCTCCCCCTCTCCCTCCCCCAGAGTCTCGTATACCTTCTCTTTATTCTTGAGAGATCGGCAAATTGTACTCCGCGTAGGTAGAGGTGGCGCTGAAAGTGATCAGGTTCGCGTTGAGGGCTGGATTTTCTGATCGCGCTCTGCCTCCTAGCGACGGCACACGGTCATGGTGACTGTGGTGTCACCACGCACACACGCGCACAGACACACACATTGATAGAGAGACACACACACTCCCGCGCGCACACACGCTTTCCCCAAACTCGGGCAACAGTCAATCAACATGCCGAAACAGAGCCGAGCACTCTCGCGTAAAGATGCCCAAACATGTCGCGGTTTGTTTTTGCGCGTGTGAGGCACTCAGAGAGCCGCTGAAAAGCTCAGAGGTGGCGCACAGTGAAGCACATGGCGACTTCTTAAGTGCCAGTTTTCCCCAACGCACGGATCTGCTTTGACAAATATCTGCGAGGGGAAATAAACTCTATTTAGCAGATAAACGCTGCGCGTAAAGACAATATTCTGCCCAATTAACTAAACATTGGAATGTTGAATCGAACCCTCTTACGCTGCTGTTGCGACACTGGAATTGATCTTTACTGTTAATCGTAGTTGCACTTAAGATCACTAAGTTTGCCCCTGTTTAAATTTGTGGAAATGAACTAAACTTGTGCTACGACTGTATCTGCTCCAGTCCTGTGGCTGTTCTCTCGTTTCAAACTCGCAACTGTGGAGGTTCGGCTGTCTGTTAAGTAAACATTAATAAACAGACTTTGCTTAAAAGGCTTGAGATATTTTTGAACGTGCGTAAAATAAATCGATCGGTTCTCTCGGTTGCCGAGCTGCTGACAGGCTGGGGCAGTTGTCAATAGTCGGGCATGAGATTTCTCTCCCTCGCGATCAAAAACATCAACCTCCAAGTTTCCTCCCCCTAAAAAGATAATCCAAAAACAGTGAGTAAAAGCAGGTAAAAGCCCTCACGCCGTATGAGACAAAGATATTCCCGGAGTGTCGATTTTCTCCACGAAGCTCCGCCGGGACGACGCGCACTGCTACCAGGAGCCCTGCGCGTTTCCACTGACCGGAGCGACTGTGGGGCAGCACAGCCACGGCGGGTGCACGGAGCAGCATAAGAATGCACATTTTTGCCGTGTGGTCGAGGAGCAGTAACGAGTGTGCACGGACACACAAAAGTTCTTACTCTCTCGTTTCTGGTTTTTGGGGGATCCCACAACGGCTTTTACGCACTGAGGTGTCGTACTTTTACTCCACGCTGTTAAGTCCAGTTCACCGCGGGTCCGTGCTGCGCGTCCCGTGTCCACAAACTCCTGCTATGCTTGCAATTTCCCTCCTGCTCGTGAATGAATTGAAATGGACCCAGGGTGACATGTTTATCTTTCTTTCTTTGATCATCTCTACTTACGCGAAAAATCCCGTTTGCTCAAGTGTTGGGGTTTGCCTTGCTTGCGGCGAGACATGGTGGCTGGAGGCAGCGGCGTTCAGCGCGGATCACATCGGGGATAGCCGGGGTTAAAGAGGAGACTCCGACGGGGCAGAAAAAAATCTTCATCCAACGCCTTTGACATCCACAAGGAGGGGGGAATAAAATAAAAAAAATTAGAAATAATATAAAGATGGCGCGGAGGCGAAGATGGATCGCGGGATCGCCGTCATGGCTTTTTTGAGAAAGGAGAGCGCAGAAAAAAGAGAGTGAGAGAGGTAGATAGAGAGAGAGAGAAGGGGAGAGAGATGGAAAAATGGCAAAAGCCCCCCCACCACCACCCCCACCACCCCTCCCCTCAAGCCCCCCCCCCTCCCCCCCGAGCTGTGCAAGTTCAAGTGCACGGACGTGACGTTCCCGGCGAACTTGAACGTCAGGCGATGGACGGACACCCGGCATACAAAAACATGGGCAGGGCCGAGGCATCCGAGTGGGAGTGGGAGTGGGAGGAGGGACGTGCGGGACGCGCAATAACAACACCAATGGACGGTCATTAGAGGCAGAGGGGAGGGGGAGAGGGGAGGAGGAAGGGACGAGGGGGGGCTGGACATGAGAAAAAGACCCAGTGGAAGCCAATGGACACAGAGATCAGGGGGGCCGGACTAGAGACACTTGCAGGGGAGGGAGGAGTGTGTGTCAGTGTGTGTGAGAGGTAGATATCTAATGAAAGCAATATGCAGAGCGAGAGAGAAAGAGAGAGAGAGAGGTGGACGCAAAACAGGGCAAGGAAGCCGTGGACAGGAGCTCACTGGAGGGGGCGGATATTTTACTGCTGCATACGAGGTGTGTTTGTGTGTGTGTGTGTGTGTGTGTGTGGGGGGGGGGGGGGTCGTCTGGCCACAGTTGCACTCAGAGGGGTCCAACACGGGCTCACCAGGGCTGGACACACATGTCCGGGGCTGCTGCCGAAGTGCGCAAAGTTGTGTAAAAACATCAAGTTTCCAGCTGCAGCGAGGAACAGGCAGAGCAGGTTAAGCAGCACAAAGGTGTCTCTGGCTCTGCTTAGACATAATAATCACACCCCGGCGTCGTAAAACATGTCAACAGCTTCCGATAGCATTCAGTGATGGAACTCATCCTTATCTGCAAACACTCACTTTCACTTAAACGCGTTTATTATGATCATGGATAAACGACTGTTTATGGAAACTTAAAGCAGCTCACACAAACCAGATGCTTCAACTACAAGACTAGACAAGATCGTGTGTAAAAGAAATGGTTCAATAGATCGATTTTGTCGTTTCCTCCCCCCCAAAAACGACTGCTTCCTATCACCTATGGGAATGTGTTTGATTAGTAAGGGGTCAGTTCAGAGGCTGTGCTGGGGTCCGCACTGATGCCCCCCGTGGAAACCGGAGCGGGCCGTGGGAGTGCGTGCGCGCACGGAAGCGTCCCGTGTAATAACTTTCACATGTGCCTGAAGGTTCGAGCTGGTACAGGGGAGGGTGTGCTGCGAGTGGTGGGGAGGAGAAAGAGGAGGACGAAAAAGAGAAAGAAGAACGAGAAGAAGAAGAAGAGGAGGTGGTAAAGGAGGGGAGAGATTGTAAATAGTCTGGTAATAAAGAGGGTTCTGCGATAGCGCCGAAGACGCGAAAGCGCCGCGCGTCCCACCGCAACACGGACCGACGCGGCGGAAAAGAGTCGATGCGGGCGTTTTGTGCACGATGAAGAGGAGGCGGAATAAACGGTGAACGGGAGGAGAGGAGGAAAGAGATGTGCTTCGGGAAGAACGCGCTGGATAGATGGGTGGACGCGGTGGACAATCCCGGAGCGGCAGCGCGTCTGCCGCGCGCCGACAGACCTGGAACTACTCACACTGGCCGGAGGGGACGCGCACTTATTGGCTGGAGGTGGTGGAGGGCGGCAATGAGAGGAGAGGACGACGACGAAGAGGAGGGTGATGGGTGAGAGAGGAAGAGAGGGAGAGAGAGAGCGCGCGCGTGTGTGTGTGTGTGTGTGTGTGGAGACGGAGGAGGAGAAGGAGGAGGTCCAACGTCAAAGGGGAAAATGTATGACCAGTGAGTGAAATGTGCAGGTTGAGATTCGCTGCACGAAGTGTGTGTGTGTGTGTGTGTGTGTGTGTGTGTGTGTGTGGTGTGTGTGTGTGTGTGTGTCTGTCTGTCTGTCTGTCTGTCTGTCTCTGTCTGTCTGTCTGTGTGATCTGATGATTAGATCAATTTAATACTTCAATTCAGCGCTCATGTTTCGTTTCCCTTTCCTTTCGTTTCGTGACTTTTTCGAGTTTCTTCCCATTTGTGTGAATCAGAGCTGAACATGAACATCAGAGAAGTTCGGACCGATCTCAGTTTCGGTGGAATTAATCTTAAGTTTAATTTTAGATTTTTAGAGCAGATACCATTCAGACGATTTTTTTCTGGCTGTTATAGGCTGAAAATCGTTGTAGGCTTTTGTTTTGCTTTTTTATTTTAACTTAATTTATCAAGCCCCAAAAATAGTCTGTCCGAGGAGGACGAATAAAGAGGCATTATTCAAGAGCAGAATGTAGACGCTTTTATTAAAGATGCATCCTGTTAGACGCGCACAGTGATCGGGGAGACACTCTCACGGCCGGGGTCTGTGGGTGGCAACGGGACAGCAGAGCCGTCGAACCTGGCCCGGAACGTTGAAACACGAAAAAGAGCGGAGTACAAACGAGGCTGATCATTAGGTTTGGTGATCGACCTGCCGCCTCAGGACCCCCCAGACGAGTCCCACAGCTTTAGTCCCACCGCGGTGCAGCAACAATCCCTGCTGGATTTAACACACCCATAAAGGTGTCTTCATTATTAGAGACCTTGACCTCTTCTTACAACTTGCCCGATCCGTCCGCAACAATGGCTTGGTTCTTTCACTTTTCCCTTCTCCTCCTTTTCTGTTCACGCACGTGTACGCGCAGGCACACGCTAAAACGCGGACACTAATCAAAACCTGTAACGGCTGATCAGAAGCAGCAAAGGTTTTTGCTGTTATTGTTTCCAAATGGGATTATTTTTGATCATTAGTGTAGTGTAATATGTGGTATAAGCGCGCGAGTGTTTGTGTGTGTGTGTGTGTGTGTGTGTGTGTGTGTGTGTGTGTGTGTGTGTGTGTGTGTGTGTGTGTGTGTGTGTGTGTGTGTGTGTGTGCCACCCACGGTTGATCATTTAAAGTCACATTGAGGAGTGACGGTCCACAGCGTGCGTGGAGGCGAAAGGTGATCGTGCACTCGTGGACTCTTCCTTCAGCTGTCACATCCATCACCACCCTCCTCTTCATCACGATCATCATCATCATCATCACCATCATCAGATGTTTACACTGATGCAGACGAGGTACCGTCAAGGGCTTTTGTGAGGAGCGTGAAAGAAGCGCGGTCTCTACATGGCTTCACCTCCTCTACACGCACCACAGCTCCGAGGAAATTGAGAGACTGAGGGCGCATTTCAATATATGGAAATGACCAGGGGGGCTCCGGAGATAAATCAGCCCCCAGCAGCCACCCCCACCCCCCCTAAAGGCTTCTCTCCATACGTTCATCTGTCTTTTGTCAGGATGTCAGGATTTGACCAACCGTGCGTAAAGACGGCGTAAAAGTCTGAATTGAGAGGCAAAAATCTGCAAAAATCTGCGATGTTGATCTTGGGTTTTAAAAATTAATGAGTAGATTGGGGTGGGGAATAAATATTTATGAAAAATTGTTTTTGAAAAGTTTTCATTTCCGACTTCCGAAAGAAAAGAACTCTAGCTGGTTGATCCCATTTTGTCGAGTGAAATTGGATTAACATAACAGTTGAACACCTAAACAATATAATAGGAAAACATCATTAACAGATGTACAGATGCAACAGTGGTGAAACAGGCCTCCACCTGGGATGGGAAATACTGGAGAATAAAGAAAAAGTTTTCGCCTTTTGTTTCCGGGGGGAAATTACCTCCAAATCCCCGATAAAGCTAGTCCCTTTATGCGGAGGAATTTCAGGCTCTGCTAGTCCTGCCTTGTGCCCCATCCTTTCTTACACCACCGCCGCCCTTCCATCCCCAAAGCTTTGCAATAAAGGAGCGGCTGGATTTCACAACGCGCCATTATCACATCAGGAGATGTGCGCGCACGCAGCGGCGTTGGGCCGGTGGCATTAGATGGAAATCAGGCGGGATTACACGGCTATAGACCAAATTATTACACACTCGCGCGCGCATACGCACACACACACACACACACGCACGGACACACACACACACACGCACGGACACACACACTTTTTTTTTTTTTGCTGTGTCAGAGGCCCGATGTGGAGAGCAGCTGCGCCCAAACTTGGTTCTTTCTCAGATTAAGCGAAAAATGTTTTACAGTTTTAATCTCTAAAATCCCCTCTTTGGTCAGGTGGCAAATGTGACATTGTACAACTAAAAAGAAGAAATAATAGCACCTGGCCGACTCCTTGAACGCCCGCACAGTGCCTGAAACGCACGGGTGTGTTTATGGCCGCCGCGGTCAGGTCACTGTTAATTTTACACTAAACGGCTTGTTAGCAGGATGAATGACGGAGCTGAAATGATGCTCAGGGGAGCGTTTGTTCCGGCTCTGACAAAAGCCTATAGCTGCGTGGATCTATAATGCGGGTGGTCTGGAGGGGCCTGTCTGTGGCGCTGATGCCAAACGGTTTGCTGCTGTTTGATTGTCAAAATCAACAGTCTGAAAATAACAACACCAGCGATTAAACGTCCTGATTCGATGGTGATCATATGTCCGTTATTTAAAGTATCCTGATGAAGAAATGTGTATAAAGGAAACTTTGTGTCCTGTTTAAAGCTTCTGTTCATTTAAAATTAAGCTGGAGACTTGATCAAATTGGATTTCTTCCACTCTGACGCGTTGTGCTGATGAACTGTCTGAATCGCGGACTCTGGCTCCCTCTAGTGGCAGCAAGGAGAAGAACTCGCAGATTTAGTCCACCGCAACGGCCCCGCAAATTTGTCTGAGAAGACGGTGAGGAGGACTAGAGATCGGGGATTAGAATCCTTACGAGAGGAGATTGATTTGTGGAATATTCATCCAATGAAATAAACAAAATGTTTATTAACTGGAATCTATTGTTTGATTTTGAATTTTCTGTTTTTGCACTTCAGATGCTAATTATCACTTACTAATTCACAGCGATATTATTAACCTCACGCACCTTAAAAACACATGTGAAATACATAAAATTACCGTCTTTAGTTAATCACTTACAGTCTCTTTCAGTATAGAGATGGGTACGTTTCTCCATCGTCATTTTTATTACAAAATTAAGCGTTAAGAGAGAATGTGTGTGTGTGTGTGTGTGTGTGTGTGTGTGTGTGTGTGTGTGTGTGTGTGTGGTGTGTGTGTGTGTGTGTGTGTGTGTGTGGTTGTGGTTGTGTTGGGGGGTCATTTTTAAAAAGAGATATCTTGTTTTAAACTTGAGGTCTCAGGTTGTACCTTCTCGTCTTGTCTGGTTTGTTTTTTGATTGTCTTCGATCACCCAGTTTTGGTCAAATAAACAAATAAAACTTAGTTCAAACTAATATAATTTGCATTTCTCTTCATCTCTGAATTACAGTTACATTCTTCTTTTGGAATTTTATTATCTGTGGGGTTACGTTTGTGATTTTTAATATATACATCCTATGTTTTCCTTCACGTTTATCATTTAATAATAAAGGGTATTCACGACAGTTTGGCTTATTTTATTCTGCTGAAACATCTTTGTCCGGATTTTATTTGAGAAACTTGGAAAATATTAAGGTTTGTCATGTATTAAAAGGCGTGTATTTAATTAAAATCCCCCCAGCCGTTATCTTAATATTATAATCTTAATATTGATTCTTCAGAAAGTTAAATTGTTTCACTATAACCATTTTTCCCTCCACTACACAGAGGTTTTACCAGCAGCAGAATTACATTTTAAAACATTTGCGTTCCCCAGAATGACCAGTAGGTGGTAGTAAAGCGTTTTCAACCGCACAGCAACAGATTTTTCTTTTGTAATTATATTACACTATTTATGCTCAGAGTCCAGTGGACTGGAAACTGGTTTGTGCTCCATTACCATGATTTCCCAACAGTAGCTTTTAGACTGTTGTTCAAGCTTCTTGTTCTGTATTTTTAGGAATATTTTTTCTTGGAGAACCTGAGGCCATGCCCCATTAGATGATCAGGATTCACCTGGTCAGCTACTTTCTCTCTAAACTCAGCAGGACTTTTCAGTAAGAAGAGCTTTGCTGGCTGAATTTATAGAAAAGACAGCATTAGTGTTAAATATAATACACCCAGGCGGCAGCAAAAGCCACATCAGAAACAGTAAAGTCATGATTCAAAATAAGGTAGAAAATTATCTTCCTACGTCAAAAGAAAATCAGTAAAAATGGGTTTTAAGATGGGTTTTAAAAGCAGATTAGGTGGGGGGGCAGAGGGAGGAGTCTGGCTAGTAAAAGGGCAACACGATAATCCACGTATGATGTGATAAAAGCATGTTTAGTACTTGGATTTAAAAGAAAATTGGCCAAGACTATCAGAAAGAAGCCACACACGTGAATCAGCTCTAACATCCAGACCGACTGCAACAGGTGGCATCAGTTTTACATCAAAATATTTATTTACGTTTAATAACCTCATCACATTTGGTTTGAATTGCAGTAGACCGAAGAAAAGAGTTCAAATGACAATTGTTTATTATCGTAGAGTTTTAGCAGATTTTTTAACAGAAGTTTTAAAATATGTTTCAGCAGTTTTCAAGTGCCTTATATTTAGATTTAAAATAATTTAGCTTTTTTTAAAAAAAAAAAATAATTAAAAAGCCTGACAAAAATGTTAATTTCCTCAAATTATTGTGTTAAAACAGATAATATTACTTTGGTAGTTAAAACCAGGTTCAACAACACAAGAGTAACAAAAGCTGGAGACCTCTGAAGGAAGGAACACATTTTTAACAGGAAAATTAACCTTTAAACATTTTAAACAACGTTAGATCAATCGACATTGTGAAATCATCCAAACGCCTTGGAGCTGATCAGAGGATTCAGTTCACCTGGTTGAATCAGTCAGATTAATAATTGATTAATAATTAATAACTCTCTTCCTCCCAGAGATTCAGGTGTGGTGGAGGGTTTATATAGAGGTGAATGTGCCCGCTCGGTTTGCCAGTGACCCTAACCAGAACAACACCATGCAGAAATGTTCTTCCTCTTTCAAAGGTTCAGCAGTATCATTCCACCTGCCAAACTTGTATCTATTTGGGGACTGAAAGTATCTTTTTGGCTTTACGTGGTGCCCATTGTCCGTTTGACACATCCTAAGTAACAATGAGAGTTCAATTTAAAAAGTAACGTGAAAACAAACTCATTCTTTCTGGTATTCTAAGTCAACTTCTAAGGTTGTTTCCATTTTGAATCATTTATGTTTATAAATGTGAATAAAGAACATTTTCTTTATGCAATTTCTCAAACCAAGACTTGGTTTTCTAAATCATACGGATGCAAATGTAATAGCATGAAGAGAAATTAAACTTATTTTTTAATAGTTAACTGATTCACTTCCCATAGTGGCCACCAGATGGCAGTAAAGTATCTCAGTTGCTGTCGCTCATTGTAAAAACAATGCATTTTATCAACGTTTACTCCACTACTTTTGAATTTATATGGTGTCTCACTCGATTTAACACCGGAGGTAAACACTTTTTCCTTGGAGAATACAGATTCGGCTTGTTTTTTGTTTCTTTTACTTACACTCGACACATCTCTAAGTGAAGCTATTTTATTAATGGTCAAACCTTGCTTGATTCCTCCTTAAATTTCACACCGACGACCTCACATTTATGGATTATTCATAGAATTAAACGCTTTCTAGTAAAATCTAACACACCGATTTTGTTGGTGCTGTGACATCATCAGTAGTGGACGGAGAGGAGATCCTTTTCATAGAGTATCTGAGTGGGTCAAAGTTGTAACGTTTACGAGCAAACAAAGCAGGTTTGATGGGAATAAATCAGTAAATATGATTAGAGCGCACCTTAATGTTTTCAATTAACAGGTTAGAAATTTGCAGACACTCATCGATCAAACAAGAAAATAGCTGCATTTATTTATCTATCCATCAAACAGAAGACATAAACAACCGCTTTGGCCGCGTTGACCTTGACCTTCTTACCTTGCTGCATTCAGAATCAGAGCAACGTCGATAAAGAGATCCACCGTGTTCTTCCACACAGTCTTTTATTTTTAAATAATAAAAATGAACTCTTGAATATAAAACATACACATCAGTAGAGCCACATCTGTTATACAAACAAGAACTGTTGCAGTGAATACTTAGTCTTTCGTCTAAAATCGTGGTTTGGGAGCGTGGGAGCTGTGGGCTGTAAACAATCAGTATTCCTGGAGTAATACTGACAAAGGAAAGGACAGTCGGCCACACCGTCGAGGGTTTCAACAGAAGCGTCTGCAAAATATGTCTGCCATGTTAGAATTCCTCAATGATATATAGAAATCCAGTCCAAACCTGTTAGTTAGCTTGTTTTTCTGCAAGTGGGTCAAAAGAAAAGAGCCTTCCATTGCCCCCCCATCGTGGCTCCGCGCCGCTCAGCGGCTCGGAACGCGTCCGCAAATGACAAATCCTCACCGAGACCAAGAGTATTTGTGTGTCAGCGATGTTTGAGACTCAGGTTTGTCATTCATCCTGGTCAATAAGTACATGGCATGTGTGCGTGTGTGTGCGTGTGTGTGTGTGTGTGTTGGTGACAGGTGTGTGGTCAGATACACTCTTTTTATTCTCAGATATGTTATAATTTTCTGTCAAACTCATGATATTTCATATACATTTAGCTGTTATACACACATTCTCTACCTCAGTCTCTTGTCCAGACTGTATGAAACTACAGTTTAGACGCCTGCACCCTCAGATACGCCGGGTGGAGCACACTCAGAACAGGACAGCACTGTTGGTCAAAGGGTTCAATTCAAAACCAAAACCTTTTTTCTTCTTCTTCCAGAGACCTAATGTGTATATTTAGATCCAAAGTGTTAGGCGTGGCCTGGGCAGAGTGAATTCCCCCGTTATTGGGCTGCTCCTGTCGGGGGCGGGGATGGCTTTTTATCTGTATTCATATTCAGTACGAGCAAACTGTACAAGAACATGCAACATACAAGCTGGCCTAAAGTAAGTGGAACTAACACGCACGGTCTAGTCTTTTTTTGGAGAGTCGTTTCATTAATTTGCCTCGGCTTCTATTTTACAAAAATGTCAAACGCAAAACAAAAAAGAAACGAAACGAACAAAAGAAACATGCATGCTGCTTAGGGTCAAGTGGGGCCATCCCGGAGTCATGCGGCTTCTGCTACGGGGAGGGGAGGGGAGGGGAGGGGGTGCTGGAAGGGGGGGTGGGGGGGGTGGCAAAGGCTGTTCAGGCAGGTGTGACCTAAAGTTTGTCATTGGCGTAGCATTTCTGGAAAACCACACACACAGAGGGAGTCTGCACCTGTTAACGGCGCCGTTCTAAACCAAGAAAATAAAGATTTCGAATTCAAAGTCAATTTGATCTCTTTAAACTGTTTTCGTTTTGGGGTTGTTTTTATTTATTTTTTCAGTCCGAGGTCAAACCTGTCTGTCAAAATAAAGTAGTCAAACCTCTCTTGTGCTTTCGGGCAAAGATCCTTCCCTTTGCCTAAATTCAGACTGTGCCTCTTTCTTATTACCACGGCAACGCGTCCGGTCCATAGCCGGACGCAGGAAACTCTCAGTTTTGCTACTTGCGCAATCACACACGGCTAATTCCACCGGCTGTACGCTCTGGGGACGCTAGGGGGAGGAGTCCACTTTGATCGACTGCTCTGATTGGATCTGCATCAGTACAAATGAGTCAAAAATCAGGACATGAAGGATGTGGAGACGTCCAGTGCTGTAGCTCACAGGAGAACACAAAGAACACAAAGCCTCAGAAACAAAACGCAGGCGGAAGAGGGAAGGCGAGAGACGTGATTGTCGGACTCCTGCTAAATTTTGATTGGCTAGTTCTATCTCTCCCTCTCTTGTTCTCTCCATCCCTGTTTTCTTTGACTGGTCAAGCTTCTTCTTGTTGGCCCCGTGGGTTTGTTCTCACCCCTCAGCTCTGGTCCAGAACTCGTGGTCCTTTCACTGTATCATTTAGGGACTATTTGGGGGGGGGGCAGTCACTAGGACCGATTGGCCGACGTTGGTCCTGAGCTGTCCAAGGACGTCTGAGACGCCAGCCGTGTGAGCGGCGCTAAAGTAGGGTCCACCAATGAGGACGGTGGAAACAGTTTGTACCAGCCAATCACCGTGCTCGAGAGGTCCAGCTCCTCCAACAGAATCTGTGCTACACCCATAAAACATTTGTGGTCCAGTCGTCCATAGTCGCCCCACACTATCACCTAGAGGATGGAGGAGATCCGTTAATGATATCGTAGAACAACAATGATAACCGAAACGCCTTTTCTCATCAGTGGATGTTCACACATTTAACTTTTGAATAAATGCCTGCTTGCTATTACGCAATAGTTTGTGGGAAAGCAATTATTGGAGTCAAAACCATGGCAGTTGTGACAGCAGCTATACTCTGAGGATACAAAGGAAATGGATTGATTACCTGAAGCACCTTCCCCTGAGGACTCTCTTCAAAGAGCAGGTGCTGCTGGTAGAGAGGCTCCAGGGTCTTTCGTGCAATCTTGGTTTTCTTTTTGGCTTTACATGTACCGTTATCCAGCAGGTACACCTTGACATAGGGAGCTGGGGCAGGTAGAAAGGAAAAGAGGAAGGCTGATGGAGGGGGGGAGGCTGATGTGCTGAAAACTCAGCTGGAGTGTTTGTGTGGTACCTGGGAGGGATTTGGAGCCCGGTTTGGGGGTAAGGCCTCGTGCCCTGATCACCTCCACCTCCAGCTGGCCTTTCTTGTCCATCAAACCGATCTGAACATCACCTGCAGGAGACACTTGATGTAAAACCCAGACATTCAAAGACATCCTAAAATAATCCAGGCGTCTCCCTCCGGCACTCACCCATAGCAGGCGTTGCCAGCGTTTGCCGGCCGACCAGCTGACCCGGTCCTAAACCATCCAGGAAGTCGCTGAACTGACTGTCGGCCCCCAGACGCATACCTGAGAAAATCAAACTGACGCACAGATACAGCGAGTCAACTTGAGCACATGTGGACTTCACCCTCAGCGGGATTTGCTACTCACTTCCCCTCAGAGCTGTAGCTGTTCATGCTGCCGTCGGTCGACTCCCTGCTGGCCTGCCTGTTCATGGCGGAGCCACCCCGCGGATACTCCACCGCCATGCCCGTCTCCACGCTCCTCTGGATGCTGCTCCCAGCCTTGCCCGACTTCTTACACGCAGACGCTTCTGTGGGAAACACAGGTGAGGGCTTGTGAACGTCACGGCCCTCCACACGTGAGCAGTTGTGAGGCATTTCATGCACACGGACTAATACCGGGACACGGATTCTCGGAGGTGTCCAGGCTGACAAGGCTGATAAGAAAGGCTGAGGTGTGTTTACAGGCCATCCCATGCAAATCTGTATTCCCTGGTGACCTCATCAACATCCCATTAGTAGTGTGGTAGGTATCGATATTGAAAACACCGTCTTGTTCTTTTTACTTTGTAGGTGATGAGGTCACGGCGGGAACTCAGAGGGTTGAAGTTCAGCTCTTGTAAGCCTGATCTTTAGCCTGTATCTGAGGTGTTCAGGTGGAGAATCCTGTGATTTAGGACACAAATGGTTTTAGCAGGCTTCTCTCAGAACTGAACCAGCCTTCTTTTTAAAGCTAAGAGTGGCAGGCGAGGGTGGAGTAAGGGAGCGTGCTGGAGTTCAGGGAGGGCTGGGGGGGAATGGAGCTAATCCGCAGCTGTTGCTTTTCGCTCCACTCTACTGTCTGCAGAAAACAGGTTGCATTCTAAACAGTGGAATCTGACGACATTTAGATGTCGTTATGGTGCATTGCTGATGCATGAAGGACGCTGTCTTTCCATCTGCCTCTCTCTGTATTACTACTGCTTTACCTTTCTGTCTCTTCACCGGCTTACCCGCCGCCTCTGAAATAACACACATGACAACAACAAAGCCAATGAAGTAAATCAAAACAGCAATTAGTGAAGAACTAAACCTGAGTTGGTGTGGAAGAACACAGATCGATAGTTAGATTTTTCCAAATCTTTAAATGTTATGGACATTAACTCTGAGCTCGCTCTCCAGAGACCTACTATGAACTGGGATTTCCTCCTCAGTACTGTGAAGCTCAGGTACCACAGCGTATCCCTCACTGGTCAAAAATTGCTGCAAACTCCAGCTTTATTAACCAGATTTTTGTTTGTTTACTGCGAAGACGAAGAGAACTTTTGGGCTTCCCCTGCCAACATTCCCACATCCGTTGCCATCCTGACCTGTCTGGCTGAGTTGCGACGTGCTCCGGCTGCGCCTCGATGGGAGGATGGCAACGACGCGCTGGCTGAGGCTCGAGCGCCGCTTCTTGATGCCGCGGCCCAGACTCCCGAGAGCCGTGTCCGACTGGCTGCCGTCGGCGTGTTCCATGCCGTAGATCTCACCGCTCACGCTGGTGCTCTTCATCATGTGGCGGCCTGTTGCACGCATGGCCCTGCTAAACACCCCCCCCCATAAGTTTACATTGGATGATCTTTACCACCTCGTGGATGGCGTGGCAGTGTAGGCGCTACCTGAAGCGTCCTCGGGGTCTCTCCGATTGAATGGACATGTAGCTGGTGCTACTGATGCGAGAGGCACTGCTGGTTCGAGAGATGGCTGACACATCGCTGACATCACTGTCTGAGGATTTATGGGAAACATTCTCACTGCTCCTCCTCTGGTCTTTGTAGAGCTACAGGAAACACACATCACATTCACGCAACATCCAGAATAAGCTCTCATTAAATGAGGGGTGGGAATAAGGGAGTTGCGGCTCACCTCCTGTTTGTTCTTGAGGGATCGGTCCAGGTCCTGTTGGCTTGAGGCGCTGACAGCTGGCCCCCGATTGGAATGAACCTTCCTCTGGAGCTGGCGAACACACTCCTCTGCTACCAAGGCTGCACACACAGGAAACTCATTCACACAGATCTGGAAACTCGGAACAGATTAATGGGTGAAGACGTTGAGCTACTGACACTGATTTGGCCCCTGTCACATATTTTCATCACCGTCTTGTTTCTTATACATTTCATCCTCAATGTACAGCCGATAAGATCATTAAAATGGCGGCTGACAATTAGTGACGTGCAGTCAAACACACACCAAATCATTAATATGTACCTTGTTCTACAGTGCTGCTCTTTGGGGGGAGCTGGGGGAGTTGCCTCACTCTGCGTGCTGCAGACGCTGCCACTGAGGAGGAAAAAGATGAACCACCTTGCAGGTGGCCCCTAACATAAAGTAACATGAAAGAAGAACGAAAATAGCCAAAAGGAGGAAGACGAACAAAGTCGAGACGGAAAATAAAATTGGGATAAAGAGACAAAGTAAAAAATGTTGTCATTCAAGATGTCGTAACAGTCACATTTGCATTCACATCCTTTGAACATTGACATTGTGTCGCAACATCTTAAGCCAACAAACAAATAAACCTTGCATGAACGGAATCAATGAAATAAAAGAAGGAAGCGGGTCGGAAACAGAATTTCAGTGTCCAATCGGTGAAAACGGCACATCAGGGGCAGTGAGGGACTCTGTTGCAGTAAATAAGGGTTAAAACATGAAGAAAAGGTGAGTCTGCATCCGTTCAAACATCATAAACCATCCAAATACACACAGGTCATCACTTCTCATACAATAAAACCATTTCCCCATACGAAAACCTCATCTACTCACTGGGCTTAGGGGTCATTTAAAGTTTCAGTTCTAAAATTTCCAAATAACAAAACCAGATTTAAAAACATCCTAAATGTGTCTTTTTTTTATCAACAACATACATAAAAACAAAAGTTCAAACGTGTCCTGAGACGATGAAAAGACAAGGGGGATCTGTCTTATTATGGGGGGGGGGGGGGGGTCCTCTCCCAGTAGAGGCTGCAATGGTGCCTCCGTTCCTCCGAAGCTCCTAAAGGATGAGGCTGGCTGGATGATCCGCACACACACACGGATGTAGACGTGAGCGTCGTACAGACTTACAGCAACAGTGTGAAAGCAGCAGCATGCAGGGAGGAAGAGAAACGGAGGAGGAAAAGAGCAATAGATAAAACCAAAGTCAGTGAAGCCAAACATCAGTCTGGATGTAGCCTTAGTTTCCACGCTGGACTTCGAAAGATGCGGCATGAAAGCAGACATAAGCCACATTCATGTTATAAAACAAATTGATTAAATAAAATACCAGAACACATTAAGTCCTGGTGATCTAAAGTTTACCATCTATGAGGCCTAAAACGGAAAAACCTAGTTTGGGTGGTTTGAGGCCATAAAAAAGGATCCCGCACCAGATTTACGACTCGTCCAGTATGCAGGTGTGCTGGGCTCTTGCTTTATTGCCATTTTTATGACGCAAGATTGGTCAGAGAGACAACATCATCACTTCTCAGGGACTCTTTTCACTTCTGATCGCATCCCAAGTAGTCGGCATTGGGACAAGATGAGAATACACTAAACGTGTTCTCGTCTGGAGATTCCTAAGTGTTGGTCTGGACCAGTATATATTAGCGTCTGCTTTTATGGTCCCGACTGTTACGTAAGTTATCAACACCCCAGGACAATGACATTGAATTCTTTTTCGTGAAATGTGCATTATACAGAATATCCATTATCCATCAGTAAATAGTTTATGTTATTGGATGATGTTTAGCTGTTGGTAACGTGTTATTACTAAACATAAGAGGTGACGATTGTCAGATTTCTCATCAAAAAATGCAGCAGATATTCCACTCCTGACCTTGCAAAGAATAAATGTCCTCCCTTGGGGAAGGTCACGGCTACACGGCTTCGTCCAAACTGGTGAGTGGGTTTGGCCAACGCGCATGTACTGTTTGACATGTGCTGAGCGTCCAGTACATGCCTTACCTGCTACCCTCAGAGAGTTTCCCTGTCGGAGCCCGATACTCAGGTATTTCCAGAGTCCGAGGCTGCCTGGAGAGTGGCGGATGAGCAAAGGGAACAAAAACGAAAGAAAAAAGATGGATGGTTTGGGTGGGAAGATGGAAGAGAGCATGACAGATGATACATTATTTACAGTCTCTTCTGTCAGGGGGATGTCATTGGCCTTATAAGTTTATGATCTGGAAAACAGGAAAAAGGAGGCATGCTGTGATGGATGGTATGATGGTGAATAAGGCCGTTCAGATTTATCCTTTATCTGCAGCTAGCACTGCTACACACACGCACGTTTACATCTGACATGAATCACGGGTTCATCTCTGAACACCGAGCCTGGTAAAATACAGTGTGAGAAAGGCAAGCACACAGAAGCTGCGAGTGCTATTCCCAGCACACAAAAAACCCATCAGACTGCAAGAGGAAGCGGCCTCAACATGGCGAGATTTGATATCACAACCACCAGAGAATGAACATCACAACTGCCACTGTACACTTGCAAAGGCAGAAAATTAGCTGGATTAAAGCAACAAACTGCAACGCTGTGAAGAGCCGAAGCCACTGACAAGCTGGAAAACACTCAAGCAAACTACTTACACAATTTAAAGGAACTGGGAACAACTTTTGGAGACATTTGGTGTATCAGAATCTCATTTCTGTGCATTACCTACAAAATCTAGTGTGAGTTTAACCCGCAGCAGAAGCTATTATGTCTCACCTTAAAGCTTGTAAAGAGAATCAGTCCTAGAGTGAGTGCAAAATGTGAGTTTTCCATTTATTGTAATTATTTAAATGGTAAAATATTATGTTTGACACACAGCATCACAGTTTGTATTGATCAGGTTTGCTGATAGCAGCGTTGAACAAAATGTGTTAAAGAATAAACAAATGTTCACGTCGGGCTTAACTTAGCAAAGACACTTGCATTTAAAGTAAGACAGGGCCACTCTTACTGCTGTTTACATCCAAGACTGTTTCCAATAATGCACAAATATGAGCATGTTTCCATCTCATTATTGATCAGTAATTAATTGGCGAGATTTTAAAACTCCACTGATCAGGTACAGCTACAGACAAGAAGAGTTTGACATTTGCCTTAACCCATTTACCCAGTTTGACACCAGTTCATCATTACTACTCCAGTGAGATACACCACTTTCCTTTAATGTCAACCCCTCAAAACCTTTGGATCTTTCTTTGAAATGGATCATGACGGTATGAGGTTTGAAGGCATAAGTCAAGCTCTCTGAGGGCAGAGCTGGGGGGGCTCCACAGATGGGTACCTGTCATCTTCAGGGGAAGCATGCTGGATAAGAATCCTGGGACTTGCTGCGCGTCTCCGGGGCAGGGAATAGGATAAAGATTTTCTACGTGTATACACAGACACACACATGATTTGTGGGTGACAAATCATCAAACCTTCACAATAATCCAAAATTGTTAGCGATCCGCTTCATCATGGTGTTAACGTGGTTGTGCATGAATAAGAAATGACGCTTGTTCACCCTCAAATATTCCAACACGTTAATCCGATTAAGGCTAACCCATTATGAGCCAAGACAGTGACATGTGTCCCACAGAGGGTGGTATGTTTCCCATCCACTGACAAGCAAGAGTGTTTACCGGTGGTAAGATGTGAAAACTGGTGAGAGTGATTCACGTTGGAAGATGGCGAAAAAAGTGCAACAATTTTGTGATGCAATCACACTGTATCTGATGGAACAATCAATCAGTCCAGATACAAACAAGACACTTCAATGAAATACTGAGAAAATATACAGTAAGAGAATTAAGAAACTCTTAACAAGTGGTGTTTTCAATAGAGGATACGTTTAGATCATTGCACCTTTTTATGCACAAAACTGAGAATGGTGAAATTAAAATGGCAGCTGCTGAAGCACCCGCTGAATTTGAGTGATGCAGTTTATCGATAATGAAGAGGCCAAAGCATCAAATGGTGTTGGGTCATTCTTAAGGACAAGAACTGCAGGACAGAGAGAGTCTACCGAAGCGCTACAGGAGGGGTGTGGGGGCAGCGGCTGGTACCTTTCACTCTCTGGTGAGGGGACATGAATGCCTGGGCTCAGACAGTTGGCACTAGCGCTCCTAACCCTGTCCAGGGGGGGTTGCAGATCACTAGAGGCACCACAGGCCAACATGCCATCCAATGGAGTAAGAAACAGGGGGGAGAGGACGCAAACAAACATGAAGAGAAAAACAATGGACAAACAGAAAAGATGCTTTAAAAAAATGTCCAGTTACATTCTCAAAACTATTAGTCTGAGAATTGAAACCATGACTGGAGTAAGGATGTCATGGTTGTCATGGCAATGATGTATGGTGGAAACTTGTAATGATTTGCAGCAGCAAAAGGTGCTGCACTCTTGCCACATGCTGCATATAAAGCTAGATACCATAGAAGTGAGCACTGCAGCACACCTCCAGGGGATGATGAATCCACTTTTGACATCATTCTATGTCTCAAGTGAGCTCACTGAATCCCCAAGCAATACATTTATATGATACTAATATTAATAATCATAATAGTATGGCAATGGCTTTAATTATGTTTAAGTCTCACAATCATTCATATGAGTCTGATATTTTTTATTGTTTTGCAAAAATGAAGCAATCATGCTGTTTTTTGACATTATTAGTCTTCCTATAGCGCCTCTGCATTTACTGTCTGGTGACGGCTCAGATTACAAACTGCAACAATTCTGAACCCTTAACTGAGGACTTACCTGTGTGTAAGCTTGTGTAGTGTGTTATTGTACCTAGAAGGTCTCCTGATGTTAGCGTGCATGCAGACAAATGTGGGATAATGAGCGGAAATGAGGAGGGAGGGGAAAAGAAAAAGTGCACGGGACTAGACAACAAAGGTTTTTCTTTTAGGGTGAAAAAGTTGCAAAACCATCAAATACTGTTTGGCAGTAAGTTATTTTTAATGGAACCTCTCTGAAATGAGGACTGTATACAGCACGGAAGCATTTATATGGTAAATTAAATGTTTTAGGACCCACATTAGGCCTTTATGACAACCATATTGTCACGGCAAAGGCATACCATATTGTAATTTATAGAAGACTAAAACAAATAAATTAGTCATTTGGTGCTTTAATTCTCTTAAAAAATACAAACGCATCTGTATATATTCATATGTTTGTTTTTATGTCTGTAAGTATGATCAGCATGGTGCCTCTGAGAGATGTGACTGCACTGTTATCCATCTAATTAACCTGTTTTGAATGAGTTCTCATTAAACAGCACAAAATTCCCATTTTGATTTGCAGAGTCTGTGACATGTACATTTTAAGGGAGTTTTGAATGAATCAAACCCTCAACATCTTGTAAATTCAGTAGGGAACCTGCATATACGGTCCTATAGTGACCTCTTGTGGATCCATGGCAGCGGTGCAACTAAAGGCTGAATATCCTGAAATCCTAATAAAACATTACAGAGAAATGTGGTGGTTAATTGTCCAGTTTACCTGATGTGAAGGCACTCAGCACTTTTGCCTCGCATTGAGTGGTGGATCATGATGACCTCACTGTGGTAACCATGGGGATGGATGACACATGTAAAAACCAACAAGAATCAAGGAAAATGCCCCACAAGAGCAGAGGAAGCTGCTGCTCATTATTAGGCACACAAAGCAACACACACTCACAGAAGCCAACCAAGGTCACTGTAAATTCACCATATACAAGCTGCCAAAAACAGTCAACTACCGCAACAAACTTGTTTCAAGGCCCAAAGAAAGCATAAAAAGTAATACTCGGTAAAAGAGCGCAGAAAATTTTCATAAGCACTCAGCCCGTTGGACAAAATAAAATCATAAGCAAAAAAGAAGAAAAAAATCAACCTTTTGACATTTTACCCACATTAAAGCAGCTGCTCGCATGAGCAAATCGCTCATGTTACACACAAAAACAGACTTTTGACTGCGGAGCTCTGCTGGCATTTAGTCCCACAACATTACAAAGCAGTGAGAACACAAACACCAACACTCACCTTTCATCCAGGTAGTCTTCCTCTTGGCGACGACCCCTGGCTGCGTCATAGTAGCGATTCGGAGAACGAGATCGACGATTGTGAGGAAGCTCGTCATCCAGACTCCTAAGGGGAAGGAAAGAAGGAAAGAGGATGGTGTTGGGGTGGTGTGAGGTAGAATATTTAGCAGTAAAAAGCAGAGCTGGCAGCACTAAATGTTCTGCCTCAGACATTTCATTAGCAGATGGACTCTCGATGCTGCCGTCCAACAAACTCTTCTTCCTCCACTCTCTCGCTACTTTCACCTCCTACAAGTCTTCTCACCAGCCTGATGTTTCCTTTTATTCCTACCTGACATGATTCAGTGCCCCTATAAAAACGGACATTAATCATTTATGTCCAGCCGCGTTTGCATTCCGTTAATCAAATACCTTCCATCCAAGTTCATATCTAACAATCATGCTAAAGGAAAAAATCACATGTCTCAAAATATTCCTGAATAAACTCTGCGGGCCTGATGGTCAATCGGGTCTCGTCACCTTTGGGCTGGAATGTTTGGGGGGCGTGAGCGGATTCGTCCCTGCTGCTCGCGGTGCGGTGACACGGAGCGAGAGCGTATGTGGTGGACGGGTGTCCTCTGCTGCTCCGGCACCTCCAGGGTGGACGTGGGCTCCTGTTGCCTGTCCCTGCCACGCCCATCAGCTGCAGAGTTTGGAAAAGTGAGCCATGAGCAAGCACATGCATTGACGCAAACACATCCAAGAATCTGTGGATAAGCGACTGAAAAGAGATGCAAATATATCAAATGGATGTGGAACTGCAGCAAAAACCATATTCTCTGGTGAGAAATTAGAAAATGTCTAAATATAAAAGTATAACCAATGATCAGCCTTGATAGGATGTTTGTGTGGGCTGGTCCCGAGGTTGCTGGTTTAATTTCCAAGTGAACGGTATAACGCGTGAAAATTTGCTTGCTTGATTTGGCAACAATTCCTTAAAATCTATATAACACTCCAGAAGGGTTACATTACATCTGAAATAATTGAAGTGTTTATCCTTGTTTCTCTCTACTGCACGGAATTATTTGGACCACAACAAAAGTTTTGGCACCTCGTCACACTCTGACCACAGAAGAAGATGCAAGTTTATCTCAGCTAAAAGGAAATTTCTCTCTGTGACTCTATTTCCACAGTAAAGTCGAGGTGAAGGCCGATCCTGGAATAGAATCAGGAGGAAGGAGCGAAAATAGTGCACAAGGAAGGAAGGTTACAGGACAGTGTCCTTCTTTCAAGTGGAGATAGCAGCAGAATTTAAAGGGATTGCATTGAGCCTGTACTGACATACAGTCCAATGTGTTATGGCAGCATCCCAGCAGAGGATAAAAACGCTCTCCAAAGAGTCATAAACCTCGATGTCTGCAGAAAACTGCCTGCATTATGAAACAGTCCAATCAGCCATCATCGGCGCTGCTCAGACCGCCCGACAACTTTTCCCAGTTTATTGATTGTTTACATTTTAAACTGTGGAATTCTTTTTTTATGTATTCCAACCGTTAAAACTGTGTACTAACTGCTACAAGATTTATTTATACACATGATTTGAAAAGGGATCTTTTTTATGCATATGATCAGCGTATGTGTGTTATTTCCTCTTTTTAAAATAATCATCTTTCAAGTATCATTTCAAGAAAATGCTCTTGAACTGTGTTATGAATCTATGTTTGGAAAATTATATAGGAATGACAGTAGAGAATCGCTAAACCAAGATCACACACAGACAATCCTGCCCACAAATATTACTACAAAACAGCACCACAAATATTAATCTGGTTTGTGGGAGACAGAGAAATGATCCCCACCCACCTTTAGGCACTATTGCTGTACCCTCATCAAATTCAGGCTCTGAAAGGCGCTGAGAACCTAAACAGTTATAAACACAGACACACATGCACATGTATAAACCCAAAACACACACATTTAGACACATTTCAAGATGCAAATGCGGGGGGGAGGGGGGGGGGGTGATAACAAAGAAACTCACATACGTCGTAAGTTTAAATAAGACTTACGCTGCAGCTTCTTGCCAGGGGCGTCCATGTGCGCGTGTCGCCGTGGGAGGTACGGGGAGGGCTGGGGTAGAGGTATGGATGAAATATCGTGGGTTTGGAGGGGATACCAGTGAGGCTTGTCGTCCAGTAAGGCCGTCTCCAACTCTATCAGGATCTGCTCACATCAGAAACCACAGCAGGAATTCAGCATTCTGCTGACGACAACAACAGACCTTGGAGGCTTTCATGAGGTCTCTACTGTTTTGATCATTCAGAGCGCAAATGTCCTGGCACAGAAGTGATGCACGTCATGCTTTGTGTCAAAGAAGCACAGACGTTAAAGCTACGTCACTGATTTGCACTGGGACGCTCTGACCACATGGACGGATTTATTTTTGGGCCCTAAAAGTCAGTCTGGCAAACATGAGCAGACTGTTTACACAGCAGTCACATAGAAAGGGACGTTGCCATTCACGTGGCTCCATCACATAAACCATAACTTTTTTTTTAAAAGAAAAAACTGACAGTTGGACAGAGCAAATATCTCCAGAATAAGTCTGAATCTCTTTGCAAGCCGCAGCGATAGTTTAAATACTTCAAGTTGAAAATGGGCATGAGTTGGTTTTATTTAATGATTACATTTTTGACAGATCATTTTCAACCTTCTGAACTGTCCTTACTCCAAATATTGAAATGGAATTACAGTATAGAAATCAGGTAAAACCAGGTCAAAGTCTGTTATTGTTGCAGGTAAATCCACTGATTTGGATCATTCTTTTGCAGAAATTAAGAGAAAAGAGCTCTGTGTGTCCCCACCTTAAAAAGCAATCTGTAGAAAGAAGTAAAGGAAGGAGCTCGTTTTAACTTGAGTGGAATAGATCCTTCTTGGACACGATTTTGCTACTTCAGCACATTTCAGCACAAATCTGCGGCCCTGCTGTAATTGATATTCAACGTATTCCATGTTCTTCCCAAGTTCTCATTCTAGTCCAGCAAAGGAAATGCAGACGAATGAACATTTCCACCCGTCCATCAAACGCAGAGAGTAAAACAGGAGAACTTATTGCCAGTAAACAGTGTGACAGATCGAGATTCCAGTCATGAGTAATAGGTGTGTGTGTGTGTGTGTTTAGCTTTATGTGTCCTGTCCTGCTTTGTCTCGTGTCCTGTCAGTGTGTGTATGTGATCGTTGCAGATGAGGACATGACGGATACCGACTGCAGGCTCTCCTTGCAGAGGCTGTGCATCGTTTAGATCCACAAGTCTGCTTTGTTTGTCAGATCAAGAGGAATTCTGGGAGCCTGAGCCGATGATATAACTTAATTGTGGATTTGAGTGTCCAACATGTTCAAAAAAAATAAAAGTGAATCCCCTTTAAGAAGAAACCCCAAATAGATTAAAAAAAGTGGATCATGAGGTACCTCTCCCATGAAGATGCTGTCTTCCTCTGGTGACCTGGGTTGGTCCCATACAGTCAGCTCCAGCATGTGGTTGCGGAAATCCCTGCGATGGACGTGAGTGTAGACAAACGTCTGGTTCCATTTGGGCTCGCAGGTCTTCTTCACTGTTTTCGTCCTCCGTTTGCTCTTGTCGCTGCGTATGTGAAAAGGTCACATGGTTTCATGAGGAATCCTCTGGACTTTCCTTAGTGAATCACCCTAGGAACACGTTGCTGCTGTACCTGCGGTCGGGGAGGAAGTATATTTTGACATAAGCGCTTCTGGGCCGTCCGTCAGGCCGCAGAGGGAGCTCTACAGCCTGAAGCACGTTGACGGTTAGCTGGTGGCCAACTTTGTCATACCACAGCTTCACCTGTGTGGACAAAATCACAAACACAACGCAAAACATTTTCCAGTGCACCTTCGCTGGAAGACATCAGGACCTGCTCAGCGTGCGCACGCTCACCGAGAGTCGCCCCGGCATTAGCTGCAGAGCATTCTGGAGCTTCCCTGGGCTGGAAGGAGACAGCACATTTACAGTCGGTCGGTCCATCTTCTGGGACTCAAAAGAACTGGAACCTGCTACAAAAGGAAAAGAATGGATTTGCAAAGAGGACACCGAGTTGGTTTCAGAAGAGACGAAACAAAATGAAAATGAGAGAAAATCTATTCATAACTTTGGTCCATCTTGAATAACCAGTGTAAAATGGCAAATACAATAAAACAAATAAATCAGATATACAAAAAGGATAAAGACCAAAGATCCTACAGGAAATACCTACTAGATTCTAACGGAGGGTGGGACGTGTCGGGGATTCTTGGGATATCACTAAAAACAAAGAGATCATTTTAGTCCTAGTTCAGCAACAGCCATAGATTTCTTGGTGTACAGGCACACATGCATAGAACTGAAACTTTACTATAGTTGGAGGAAGCAGCACTGAAATCATGTCTGAGATTAAAAAGTCCTATGATTTAAAAAAAAACAAAAACATGGCGCAGCAAAGAGCCAAAGGTCATCTGAAGGGGTAACCTTATGCCGTGGGCATTGCAGACTTACTGGTTCAGTAAGTAAGTCCCAATTGAGGGGCCCAATGGGAAAGGTAAAGAACACAGGTTCTGCTGTCACACTTAACAGAGCTTTAAAATTTTAAATTCCACTATAATTATCCTTTTCATTCAGTCTGAAGCTGAGACGTGTGACAGCAACCCAATGTTGTTTCAAGCCCATTGCAAAAATAAAGTGTAAGTGTAATAAATATTGCTTAAACATGCCCCAATAACTAAAATTCCAAAAGAAAGATTTGCAAAAAGAAAAAAGAAAACCACCAAACCCTTCAGCAGCTTAAAAATGATTTTAACCTGCATATCAACCTTGCTGGAAATCAAAAAGATAAAAAATCCACTTGCTGCAGTTTCAGAACCTTGCAAAAGCGATGCTCTAAAGATGGAACATCCCCAGTGGCCATTTTGCATCTTTTCAAGTGACTTAAGTTTAATTATCGGTGACAGAAATGGCAATTTTGTTGAAAGCAGATCACCTTTGCACCGATATGATGCTATTTCATTCAAAGATGCAAAATGCTGCAAGCAAAACATAAAATTGTTTAAATTAACATGAGACTACGCTTATCAAATTGTCAGGTTACTTACTGATATTTTCTATACACCCTTCGCAAGTGTTTGGAGAGAAATTGATACATTCAACTTTTTTATAATAAAAACTACAATAAAGGCTGAGGAAATATTAATTAATTTAAATAAAAAGTATATTTTATATTTGTTTGCAGTAATGAACTACTGTCTCTTAAATGATTCCATAAGCAATATTTCAAAATAGAGGAAAATACTAATCAACCCGACCATCATTTTAACCTACATCGACATAAAAGTTACTTTTTTAAAAGTAAAGATTGTGGAAATATCCTCACATAAAAATAAGAAAAAAAAAAAAAAAAAACTTGGCAAATCCCTGCAGCAGGTTCCGTGGCTGGCTGCTTTTAATATTTAGAATGGATCCATATCATAATGGTTGGAATACAAATGGATGTCCCCAACTCTGATCTGAGGTCAGCCAATTCTGAGTCACAGTCTGAGTCGACACCAAAAATGTAACTGAAGGACCGTTGAAACACCGTTTCATGCCTGACTTACCCAATCGGTCTGGAGACCACCAGCTCCACTTGAGGTTCAGCTTGAGACTCCAGGATGATATCGTAAACTTCCTTCATGGTCGCTCCGGGTAACAGTTTCCCGTTCCACTGTAAAACTTCATCTCCTGGAAGAAGATGAAGTTTTGTGTTTGCGCTTTCCTCAAAATATTTATTTTATCTATCAGTCTGGGTTTTAACCCTGATTTAAATTCACATTCTTGAGAAAACCTGCCAAATATATCTGACGTTAGATTTCTTTGCCTACCAGCTCTGAGATGTCCCACCACATCTGCCAGGCTTCCCTTCTTGACTTTAGTGATGAAGGCACCTAATCTCCCTGACTCTGTGATTCTGCCTCCCACAACCTAAACACAGAGGGTAAGATCGGTGTCTAATCTGCCACATCAGGGTTGGAAAACGGGGAACACAAAGTAATTTCTCGCTGCCTGACCTTTAACCCCAGCATGGCTCCAGCTTCTTTTGGCATGGCGGCGCTTCTCTTGCTGAGAGTGATTCGTCCAATCAAATGATCTCCCTCCTTTGACGGCTGCCATGTCCCCGGGTGCTATGACGCACAACGCACGTATTTCAGTGGAGAATTATTCACAATTCTAGAATAAGTCCGATTTTTATGTCTGTGAAACTAGTAATGTAAATCACAGCAGTGTCTCTCTTTAACCTTCAATTGATTCATTTCCTGTTCTTTATATAATGACAAGGGCTCAATAGTAACAACAGATTGCTTAATACCACATAAATACCCATAAAATGAATCAGTTTTTAACCTGCAGTCATTAATACGGAGTCGTGTTGAGCCTGTGAACACTTCTGACTCTCACATCTACTGCAGTGGGTCGTTTCCTGTTAAAGATTTCTAGCATGCAAGAGGACCTTTCACATAAAGTAAGTTTGGAGCGAGCTCTTGTCTCTAAGTTCTTGTCTCTCTGTTCTGTAAGCAGAAGCAGTGAGCAATGAGCCCACTTCACTCCAGTACACATCGTACTATCCTTACTGACACGCCTGTCATCTGTACTGGAAACCGTACTGGAGCGATCTGCACCCACTTTGGTCTGCCACTAAAATCATCCATGCGGAACCCGGAACACATTTACCAATTTTCATATAAAAACCACGGACTTACATGCCATACAGTGGGGTCATGTGGGTAGCACTCCCAGTCGCCTGGAAGAGAAAAGAGAATAGCTTAGATACGAGAGGAAGAAGAGACTATGACCATCTTCATATTCCCTTCATAGATTCTCTCTCTCCCACACAAGCACCCACACCCACACGCACAGACACACACACACTTATAGAGGAAATTGTATACACAGCACATACCAGCCTGAGTCCTCTCACACACAGCTAGGCCAAATTTGGGGACACTTCAGAAGGTATTTGTTTACAGTGGACAGTTTACTGAATATCTGGGCCTCTGCTAAAATTAGAAATTTATCACCACAGACTGAAAATAGTCTGCTGAACCGCTGAGGACGCAGAAGCTCTTTCACTGTTTTAAATAATGTAGACATTGTTCAATCCTTCCTACTCAGTCGGTCCTCTTCAGATGATAATATCTGCTAAACCTGCTAATGTGAGTTTCCATATAAGAAATGGCTGATGCTGGTTTAGGGTCTATTCTGGGTGCTCTGTAGGACATTTTAGACAATTACAAAACATATTTTCAGTGTTTCACTCCATCCCTTGATTTACTCCAGAAACTGCTTCATCTGTACACACAGGCTGGGGGGTGGTATTAGAATGTGTGCAGGACCCTTCAACGACACTGTTATGACACAGAGTAAAACAGAGCCAAGCATTCCTAGGAGCCAGGAGGCTATGAGGTTAATGAGTTGTGACAGCTTATAGTGACATTATGTAATCTTTGAACAAACGGTCTGGCCACAGACAACAGGGTTCTCTGTTTCATCATTTCAGTCAGATCAGTACAAACGGGATTATTGCCACCACTGTGTGTGTGTGTGTGTGTGTGTATGTGTGTGTGTGTGTGTGTGTGTGTGTGTGTGTGTGTGTGTGTGTGTGTGTGAGTGTGTGTGTGTGTGGTGTGTGTGTGTGTGTGTGTGTGTGTGTGTGTGTGAGTGACACATGTGCTTTACATAAGACTTACAAGTCTACTATTTTGCCTCATTTGTACCTGGTTCGTTGGGAGCAGGACCTCTCGTAAAATGACATTTCCGTGCATGTTTTCTCCAACCTTAACAATGGTTTACATGCCTGATTGCTCCTGTGCTGCCAGTAAGCACATTTGTGAGCTGGCCTAGTCTTGGTCTAGAGCTAAAAAAGGAAGCAGCACCCTGGTGTGTTTAGAACCTGGACTTACTGCACAATCTCAAACCTCCGCTATGGTTCATGTCAGAATAGCAGATCTGACTTACTTGAGCTCACAGTTAAGACGTGATGTGTTGATAATAAAAGTATTACAAATAAGCATTAGTGTCTTAAAATAAAGCTTTGCACTGGTATCTGTAAAGACTGATAGTACTGAAAAGTTATACAGAAGAAAATAAAGATTATTGTGACCTTTTTCGATTAATCAAATCACACAATGAATCAAACGAGCAATTAAAGTCAAGAATGTTGGCAACCACCCAATTCTCTTTCGTCAGCTTTGTGATCATGCAAAGACACCCTAAAAATAATCCACTGTTTGAAGAAAAGTGCGCAAAAATAAATCGGATGTTCCAGAATAAAAGAAGGGCGGCTTTTCTGAGGAGGTGGTTGCTACAGACTTCACGAAAGAATCTGAGTTTGTCACTTTTCTTCGGCGATAATGACACCTTTGGTTACCCTGGTAACTTGCTTTTTTGTGCATGGCTCTGAGTAGAGGTTTATGGGTTGGCTGTTGCTTTTGAAAACTCTCATGTCATGCAAAAAAAAAAATATCATACAGCAAGTCATGACTTTATTCAGAGGTCTAAGTTTATCGGATGTGTGGAATGTAACATTCCACCCAAAATAACTATTAAATAGGATTTGAAACTCCTCAGATATTTTTGCCTCTATCCCAGAGGCATGAGAAAAACAAATGGTATTGGAAAACAAATTAGGACAATATTGCTTCTCTCCTAGTGGGTGGTATTACCTCAAGTCTTTAGCCAGTTTATTTTTATTAACCTTTTGTTGTTCTAGTGCAGATTGAATCATAGTGGTCTAAGTGACTAGCAAGGGTCTAGTGGTGGAGTGATATAGCCCAGCTTGAATTTGACAAGGTTACAGTGTGAACAGTGGTGTGTTCTCAGGCTTAGGGACATAGTTGGTCATGTGATGCCACCCAGGGTCAACGCCGGGATCAAGTGGGGTCAAACTGCCCCCATCGCAGACTCGCTACGATGCACACATGTACACTTGGTTTGGGAAAGTTTCTCCCTCAGGGTTGAGCTGAAAACAATGTAAAATGACACATGGGAAATACACGAGGGTTCTCACACAGTCATTATCAGACTGTCAGCTGAGATCCACTGCATGAGCTGGAGAAGTTAACGTGTAAAGATATACAACCAGATGACAGATAATATGGTACTGTCAGAATGTACGTTCTGCAGATTAGTGGGAATGTTTTGAAACCCAATATGTTCTAAGTGCAAAGAGTCCATCTATTCGTCCAGATGTCGGTGTGTTTTACTTTCTGAACATACAAAGACCCCATTTTACCCAGGTAACAATGGACATGTGAGGTTGAAGACAGCCGATGCTACACCACAAACTTTCTGAGGAACTTAACCCAGATCCTTAAGCATCCACATGCCATGATGATGCCTTAAGACTTAAATAAATGAACCGAACATCTGTGGCTTTTAAATTTGGAATCCAGGTGCTGATGTGGATCAGACTCCTCTGGTACAACAGGTGTGTTAGACACATGTCCAGAACCAAACATCAGGCGGCCATTGATGGATCTTTTGAGCCCTGATAGTGGTAGTACAGGGCCTCCCAGGGGAGTTATGAGCGGTCAGTAACATTTGTTCAGCTGTAATGCATCATTTAAAACATTTATAGAAAAAGATCATGTGATGTCATGTTGTGTCAATCAGCCACACTATAACTCAGGTGAGTGTAAATAAATACCAATGTTTCCTACCCTCCCTGGCTGAATTTAGCCAAAGTTTATTTATGAAGACACAGTGGTGTTTTTCTTTTCTCACCTCTCTCGCTGACACTATCGATCTCGGCGTCCTCACAGCTGCTGTACTCGGGTGTTGTTCCTCCCTCCTCCTCTGAACTACTGACGCTGGTTTGCCTCTTCCCTCCTACCCCCAGCCCTCGCTTTGACTTGTAGGGCCTCGGTGGTGGTGGGCGCAGAGATTCTGACTGATCAGAGCTTAGTGAGTCATTGCGAAGCATGCTCTCAGCCTTTTCCCGTTTGGTCCGTTTCACTACAGGCCCTTGGCCGGAGGCTGAACCTGGGCCTGAAGCAGAAGGCTCTCTGAGTTCAGGAGGAGGAGCTTTTTGAGCAAATGAGTGTTCATGTGGCCCGACAACCCCACCCAGTGTCCTCTGACCAGGGCGTACACCATTCCCACTCTCCCCTGCTACACCCATGCCACGACCCTGCACGGCCACAGGGTAGCCCCTGCCTCCAGGAGGGACCGGCCCTACTTCACGAGGAGGGACACTGCTGTGGTCCATGTGGTGGTAGCCCCTCTCTTCTGTCCGTCTCACTCCACCTCCCGTTCCAACAGGATCGTGCTCTAGAGAACGTCCCTTTGTCAACCGCCGGCTTTCCCTCCTCTCCCTGGACTCCCCTCGGAGGTCCCGATCCATGGACACCTGGGTCTGCAGTCTAGGCTGACCGGGCCTGGACTCTCCACGACCTGCTCCTCCACCGCCTCTAGTCCTGATGAAGTAATCAAAATAGGATACAGAGAAAATGTTGAGTGATTAAGGAAGCAATGGTTTGTCACCGCAAGTCAAATGTTCAGCTCACATGTCTCGTGGTGGCTCGCTACGTGACCGGGTATCAGTGCCGGGTACCATTCCAGGCTGGCTGGGGTCTTGCAATGCTGTCGTCGAGGGCGCTTGGGAGCGAGAACGGAGCTTTTTGTCTCCGGGAACTTGGCACACGGATGGCTCGCTAACGGCTGAACCAAGGCCAGGAGGTTTCCCTGCAGGACCGGTGAACCAGTCACCCGGTTTGGTCAGGATCTCCTGCTGCTTTCGACAGTTATTACATACCCATATCACCTGGGGCAGGAGGAGAGATTACAGTTATGAAAATCGACATATCTATTCATGATTTTAGAGAGAATAATTGTTACAGACATTTAAAGCTAATGTTTCCCACAGGAACGACAGTTAAAACCATCACTGCACTCTAGTCTGGCAGCCATGACTGTGAGTCCTGACTTCTGTCAGACAGGAAATGGCTCAACTCACTTTCTTGAACAGATGCCAATGAGTAGTCCTGAAATAAAGGGTTTTTTTTTTAATGGAAGCGTTTTAAGATCACCATGGCAGCAGTAGCAAGGAGCAGCTTGGCTTTCTCTGTAAGCCGCTTCTGACCTTCAAATGAAATACAGAATGCCAAATGGGTAATGAAAGAAGCCCGCTGTCGAGATAACATCGGCTGTCGTGTGTCATGTTTGTTGACACACGACCAGAGAATGTACGCTACACTCACTGCACTGCACACACTGCACAATTTTTTCACATTTTCGACTACGACTATCTTAGAACCACGATAAAAGTAAATATAATGCCCAAACTTTTTTCAGTATGTCAGTAACCTTTTAAGCTGGATAACAAAAAAACATAAAATATAGTTTTCAAATACATTTTCAAAATGAAATAAACTACTTCACTACTACTACTTGTGTAATTGATCATCTCCAAATTTACTCAGTCTTACATAAATGAATGATGCATTCCTATAAAAACAGGTGGAATTTTGAAGAATAGCTGGAGGAGATTCACCTGAGTAGTACAGGTAATCTTCACTATCTGGTGGTTCAGATGTATCGTATGGGTTAATTCGGGCGGCAGACCGCAACAGATATGACGACTCTGATGCCCGTTTTCTGCATACACGTATCGTCAGCATAGCTGTCAGCTCATATCGATGAGGGACACAAGTTACAGCCGAGAATAGACTTGGGCATCCCCAAGGGTATGCTGTGTGGATGCAGCTGCAGTCATGGTCCCGTGTTGCTATCAGAGCCAGAACAAGGAAGCCTAGATGACTGTGGAAGTGAGTTTAGGCAGGACATAAAGAGACAGTCAGAGGATGGGTTGCAAAGAAGGGTGAGAAGAGTTGGCCCCTCTCCTCCTGCCACCAGGGTTCTCATTACTCCTGAATTCTCCCTAATGACTCTTAAAAGAGCACTAAAATAAAAACTCTGGCATCGGCTAAACCTGACCTCCACCACCCCATCATCCTCTTACCCTTCCTCTCCTCCTCCTCACGCTCTTCTTCTCTCTTCCATTTCTCACTCCTCCAGATTGCTTTTGATTAAAGCTACAAAAGCTGAGGAGAAAACAGCTTTACACCAACGCATCTATATTTATCCTGCCACCCCAGCACCACCAGGGAGAGGGGAAAAACATGTGTGCTCCAACATACACAGATACACACACAACAAAGAAGGCAAAGCAAAACACCGCCTCATTTGGGAATGAAACGTCCACCAATCTGTGATTCTCTACAGTCAGACCGTCGAGGTGGACGGTTGCCAGATGGATGCTGCAGTACCACTAGACATGCCCATACGCTACATTCAGAAGGCAGCACCGAGACCAAGCGGTTTTGTAGTTGTATAGGACTTGAAAGATTATTGTATAATGAATACTGTGCATTTTTACAGCATACTGTTGAAAAAAAATCTAATCATAAAAAGATCACTCTGAATGATGGTTTAATGATCCAGACTGCTGAGTCAATTTACACTCTGCATCCTGCAGCTTGTAAATATGGTTCTTAGTATTTACTAGAGCAATATTTGATCAAAAGATGGACAACAAAACACAACAACACATAGACAACTTCTAGTCCATTGTTATGCTCACGGTTAACTTTCTTTCACTATTCATTTTATCTGAAAAATAAATGTAAAATGTTAAATAAATTATAAATTGAACTCAATGTTCTAACATTCTTAATTATCATAAATAGGCCAACTTTTCCTTATTAATAGTTATTAATAAGAAGAAATGGCATTAAAAGTTCGTAGCTAAAATCGGCAGCTTGATTTAAAGAAGTCCGTCTTTTTTCTGCGGAAGGTTTCATCCAAGCCAACACTCCTCGATTTGTGCTCCCCGTTCAGCACGTTTCGCTCATTGCAGGAGTGGAGACGGCGCTTGTGCGTGTCAACGCTGCAGAAAAAAATTTGCGAGCGTTGTGGAGATGCAGAGCAGGAAGCCCTTATTTTATAAGAGAATTACTTATCCCATAATAATCCCTATATTAGATCACACACTCTGATGGGAGAACAGCACAACACCGAGGAGGAAGGAATGATATCCAGGCAAAGAGCAGTGATACATACAAAAATATGCATATACACATTGTCATACATGAACAGACATACAATCATACATACAGTATGCACACGAGCAGAGACGCATCCCCACATGCATAAAATAAAACGGCAGCTACAGCAGCAGTGTGTCATATGACCACAGCGAGACCCCCGAGAGACACAGAGAAGGGGAGAGAGAGAGAATAGAAACTAGGACACCAAACCCTAGTGTGTGTTTGTTTTGCATCCTGCTGCATTTGCAGGCGTGTGTGTCCATCTGTATTTGTGTCTCTTTGTGTACGTCGAGGAGCTGAAGTGTGTGACCACATCTGCATCACTGCTCATGTGTACATGGTGCATTTGGGAGCTTTGGATTTGTGTGCGATTGAGTAGGACAATGAATAATCCAGAGGTGAAATCCTGGCCATTTGAGCTGAGAAGTGGCCGTACAGAATATGTTCTTTGTGTAGCAGCAGTGTGTGTAGCCAGTGAAGCAGGAGGTTAAGGAAAGGCTGAATCTTAGTATTTCCTTATAAACTGGAGCTGTGTGAGGAGGGAATTCCAAGGTAGTAGAACATAGAAGCAGAGCCAAACATGAAAATTTAGATTCATTCTTCATGAATAAATGTAAATGAGTTGTGCATTCCAACAAATTAATGGATTAGCATCATATGTGGGGACTGCAGAGTTTTTTCTCCCGAGTGTCAATTTTATAAAAAAAAACCTCTGTCACAATCTAACTTGTCAACATGGAAACTGGAGTGAACCTTGTGCAGTGCATAAAAAAACCAATGCAGTCAATGCAGCTATAGAAAAGTGTTTCTTCAGAGTTTTAGTTTAGGGCCAAAACTTCTACTGCTGAAAGATCCATGTGATATTAACACATGCAATGCTACAGCTGCAAATTTCCTGCTTCACCTTTGTAACATTTAGCTGCTTTTGTCTAAATGTTGAGAAAAGCCTCCTTTATTTTCTACAATTAAAGAGGGGAGGAGAACAGGCGGCAGCAGGATCAGGAAGTAGATCCAGCCAATGACAGAATGACGTATGACCTCAGGAGCATGTGAGGCGACTACTGTAACTGAGGGCGTCAATAAATCCTGTGCTAAGGATGAAAGACCGCCACAAAGGAGATTAGTGTCGACAGCAGCTAATGAGGTACTATATCAGCTAAGCACAGCACCAGCAGCAAAATACACACACACACACGTGAAAGTTGTGTTTCTGCAGGAACACGTGGAACAGTCGTACAGTCATGAGCAGGCTCACCGCACAATAGCCCCAACACACATCTTCACCTCACACACACACACAAAGGTTAAATCAGTTTGAAAGTTGGATTAATGCGTGTGTCCTGTCAACGTGGCAGGAAACACAGGCTCAAATTTTGGACAAATTTAAAAGTAATTCTGCTGCTTCATCTGTTTATTATTTAGCTTTTGATTCTCCTGCCAGCTTTAGCAACAACTTTCTTTAATATTTCTCTGTTGTTTCAAGGGATTTTTTTCTTGAAAAAGACTCAAGCCACCCAGGATGGAGTGAATAACATACCCAGGTTTTAGATCATTGTTTTCTGTTGTCTTCTCATAATAATGATAATAAACATCACTTTGTGTTAGTTCTGCTCCTGTATTCTCACTCCAGGTGGTACCAGAATGGTCCTCAAGGGTTTCCAACTCCCCAACTTTACCTCCATTAGCTCCACCTCTTAAGGATGTCCATGAATCTTTCTTAAAACATCTTCCATCTGAATAAACTTTAAAAGTACATCCTTGCACTAATCATGGGAGTTGAAGGGAAAACATCTGAGAATTCCAATGGAAAACATCTGTGATTACTGATATTTAAATTCTAAAAGTCTCAAAGACACAGAAGTCCTGCTTATGTGTTGCTACACGTGTGCTGACAAACACGTTTGTGTGTAGACCTGTTGCCTTGAGCGGGGGACGGCCCCCTTAAGACCAGTCAATGAGAGATCGACGTGAAGACAGCTAGCTAGACCGGCGATCAATAGTAATCATGAGGCGCTGTGGCGTTAACGGCAGATGACACATCGCCCACATTTTCTGCAGCACCGCAGCGCGACACAAAGCAGCTCAAAGCCATAATTCCTTGAAGGCTCAGATCAATAGATGTACATTTCCACAAGTCACAGACACGTAGTAAGATTAGATTTTTTTTCAGGTGTTTTTGCCTTTATTTGACAGGTCATTCTTCTTCAGGGGCAAGACTAACTTTTTCAGCCACAGCACTTGCCTCAGTGGTAATTGTGTCAGGTTTCACGGCAGTTGCTCTTTCATCCATCAGTGTTGTGCTTTAAGCATTTACACCCTCAGAGAAGAAAAACAAGAGCACTTTCCAATGCTTGGAATGAGTGTAAGAGACTGTCCATCACAGGTTTTTTCACCAAAATAAATTTACAGAAATATCATTAATGTATTAAGACTAATATCAAATTAATTAACCAACTGGGGATGGGAGGAAACAGCTTGTCTTTGTCTAGTGTGTGCATGAGTGCATGTGTGTGTGTGTGTGTGTGTGTGGTGTGTGTGTGTGTGTGTGTGTGTGTGTGTGCGTGTGTGTGTGTGTGTGTGTGTGTGGTGTGTGTGTGTGTGTGTGTGCGTGTGTGTGTGTGAAATGGAGAGAGAACTTTTGAGAGAGATGGAATCAAGGCTTCAGAATTATTTAACTTTTAGTTAAAAGAAAACATAGATACACATGCACACACTCGCAACATAACACACACATGCTGCCACAACCATGGCAGATAATGAGCCCTTACTATCATTAGCACATCAGAATGGAGCACATTCACCACAGACTCAATATTTCTAATTTACTTTGGATGTTTCTTTGTACATTTGCTGCAATATTAAAATGAATACACATTATAAAAACTAAATATGAGACCTGTCATATTCTATCTTAACATAGACAAGAACCTCAATGGTTAAATGCAGGTATATTTAGGGTGTTTTTCACCTTCAACTATGTTTTCTTTTGTTTCCATCCCTCTGCTGGGAGTACCAAGGTGTATCACCTGTGTCCTGTTGTCAGCCTCACTAAGGGTTGCACCTGCTTATCTCATTATCTCTGACCATCTTCTACTGGTCTCCTCCTGGCAGTTTAAGTCCGTTAGGTAGGGCTGTTATATCTGTGGGCTGTGTTTTAAAGTAAGTGAACGCGTCATTTCTAACACACTCGATTTTGAAATAAAATCTAAAATCAGCGTAGAAAATGTTTTGATTGTTGTGCCATGCTGGATTAATCCACCCCCAAGTAACTGAATCCATATCAAACAGAACTTCAAACCCGATCTGTTGTCCAGATTTACACTGCTAAAGATATATAAGACCTCCAATCTGCTAAAACTTGGAAAGGGGGGGATGATTGTCATACCAAGTGTTAGCAAGGGACTCGGACGACTGTACAGAACTCCAAAGCATTCTGTCGCGCTTGAGTTCGGCCCTGCATCAAAGTTCTCTTTGGCAAACGCCCTGAGAAAAGGTGGCCAAGGCAGAGCAAGCTTCCGAGGTGTGTGCTACAGAAAAGTTTCTTTAATGGTGGAGTTGCTAATCCCATTTAACTTGTTCAACTAATCCACAGGACAAAAATACAAGTCTCTCAATGAGTAATACACAGCATATGATATAGTGGGAGATCACGCTTGTTCATCTGCAGTCATATATCACCATGGTAACACATTACATTACAAAATACATACAGAATAAAATAACAAGGGAATGCAGTACTTACCACTTTGTCCTCCTGCAGTCAGCAGTGTCAAATAGAAAAATGTAGAAAAAAAAATAAAAAAAGAAAGGTCAGGAAGGATGATTATCCTAAAGTCTGACTTCAATGGAATAATTATCTAATAATGTAATGTAAGACATAATTTAACAGCAACATTTGTGTAATATTGTGACTGCAGCGTGGTTGTGCAAGGCAAGCTAATAGCTAACAGACCTGTAGAAAGAGTAGGTAAAAACTGCAGCTTAATTCACAAACAGGACACATTTAAGGTTATTTTCTATTGAGTACATTTAGCCAGTGTTGGCATAAATACTGATAATGGGCTCTAACAGTGTGACAAAAATTCTGCCTCCGCTTTAAAGGGCTTTTTCTCACCAAACTGCCCCCAGCTTGATGCACCAGGACCCCACAGCTGAACTAACCACCATGTCAGGCCCTAATTAATTTGTTTGTGTGTGTGTGTGTGTGTGTGTGTGTGTGTGTGTGTGTGTGTCTGTGTCTGTGTGTGTGTGTGTGTGGATGGTGGTGGTGGGGGGGAGTCTAATTAAATGCCATGCTGATGTCAAAGAAAGTGGGAGAGCATTGTCACTTGGAAGAAGACTGGAGTCCCCACACGCGCACCCACGAAGGCACCCCCTGCTGTGCCGGTATAGGGCACCTCGGAACCCCTGAGAGATCAAGATGGAGTGGGAGACCACCCCCTTTGTCCACAGCTCACTCTAATGCCCAATTAACCTTTACCAGCTCCTGCCTAGGTCATCACACACAGAGGCATAGATCACGTTCACAAGTAGAAACACACGCTGAGCCCAGATACAGCACGCAGGGCTTCGAAAAGACACACACGGCTCATCACCTCCATCTGAGTCCAGACACCTGAGCCCTGTCTGACTGGATATACAGCGCTACGCTACTTTATGGGCTCTGTGGGGATATTTACCACATCTCTCTTAAATCAGGATGTAAAAATGTGTGAAACAATTAAAAGCAGCAGCAGCATATTCATATAACAGCATACAACGCCGATGACCCGTCACAACTTACCGTGTTCGATCTCAGGGAGACTCGGCCCCCACAGCGGGCACAGAACTTGGTCTGGCAGTACGAACACAGATTCCCGCAGCCGTCCGCAAATTTGGTCTTGCGGCAGATGCCGCAGGTCGGGGCGTCGTCCCGGTGAGCGGCCGAGCTCGCCGTCACCGTGGCTTGCCGGATCACCGTCTCCCTGTAGCTGGACAACTGCTGCTGGACACCTCTGGATGAAACAGAAATATAACAGCTTTGAAGGGTCAGCGTATATTCAGAACAGGCACCAGAAAGTGAGAGACGGACGAGTCCACTTTATTTTACCGTCCTGTCAACGAATGTTTTTGTGCCTGCTATTGTTTCCGGACCGATTCGACGACTCCAAAAACTCCTCCAATCGATATGAGAAAAGGAAGAGAATGGGTTTTATGGAAGGCGTAACAGAGATGGAGATTCAGAGGAACGAGGAGGAGAGACGGTGGGTTGAGGAGAGGGCAGGTTTTATGGCAGCGGGGCTTAAATATTCCCACCGTACAGCCCAATTATTTGTGATTCAAACACGGACACAGAGCCAAACAATCCAGAAAATAATCATGAGGGCAGTTGGTTAAAACCAGTTAAAACCAGGCCAGGCTGGTATAATAACTTCACTGGTGACATCTCATATTTCTCACACACACGCACCAAATATTACAGCAAATATATTTTTCTAAACCACAAAACACGAAATAAACATGTCACAATCAGATGGGTCAAATAGTTGACAGAGGAATTTTCCAGGCTCTACAGAGAAACTTTGCTTTGACAGCTCTGGTGGCAGTTCAGCTCACAACCAACGTGCTAATTTAGCCTCCACACCTCACTCAGCAATGAAAAAACAAGCTTTGATTTATGAGGTGGGGGGAAAAATATTGAGATGAGCCTGTTCAGCCGTATCAAACTGCCATTTAACAACGCAGATTCAATCACCGCTGTCATTTGACGCTCATAAAGCAACATAAATTAATTGACATTCTCTGCGGCTGCATGCTGTGTGTGTTGTACTTACAGAGCGGGACTCAGAGATACAGTCTCCTCCCCCATAAACCTGGGTGTTAAAAAGCTACGACGCCCCACAGAGGAAAGTCCAGTGGCATTTGTTTAATAGTCAGAGTAGCGTTGCCTCCTCAATGTGTAACAGGACTGACTGAAGACACCCACACAGAAAGGCTCCGGGGACCCATTTGGTGAACCACAAACCCGTCCTAGCAAACGTTAACACCTGCTCACACACACATACACACGCGCCAAAGGCTGCACTGAGGTCACCCGCTGCTGCGGCACTACAGGATTTACTTCCTGTTCCACAGCTCACACTGGGTCTGTGGTGACCCCTGACAATGCTAACCCCGACACCCTGTGGGACTCATATGAGTGATCACATTTATGTGCAGTGAATCAATGTTGCATTCCTTTCGAAATAAAGGCATTTACTCTCGTGTAATAACTGATGGAACACCTAAACACAAAGTGTCAGTGCCGAATTTGCAGAAAAATACTGTAAATAAATAGTAGTGATTTACTTTGCAAAAATAGGTAAGGATTTTTGAATTTATTTCACTTGTGTGAAATTGCTTTTTATTAAACAGACAAATAGGGGAAAACTGTAGGCGTAACGAGGGTTTTCTACAAAAATCATGAGAATCAACATCAATTCTGTCAGCTATGACTGATCATAATGAAGCTGTGCTGTGTGAACAAGCAAATTACACACACACACACACACACGGGGCGAAGTGAAGCGAGAGAGTACAATGGATGGAACTGACTGCAACAAGGATGAGAAAAACAAACTTTCTCATTTTTACTAGCACTGATTTGTTCCAAGATAGAAAGTGTAAAAACAAGTTTTTCTTTTTAAGACTACACTGTATCTTTTTACAACCACAAAACAAGAGTCATAATAAGGGGAACTCATAAACAATTAGTTGTGCATTGTTACCCATGCTGGGCATAAGAATGGAGGAATCTTTTGCATTGAAAAGGAGGAGCGACCAGTTCATCTTATATCTCTATTATAGAAGATTCTTTTTTTAATAGATGGGACTAAAGGGTCCAGAATTTATTAAATTGAATGGCCCAAATCACTGAAAAAAGTTTAAACGTCCATTAAAACACCTAAGAACCTCCATCCCCGCTGCTTCATGCTCAGTGGATGAATCCAAAAATAAAGCACATAAAATAGTCCTTTAGCGGAGTCATTAGGGTTGGAAAGCCACACTGGCACTGCCTTCGGCACTCCTGAGGCTTCCATAATGAAGGGTGGCATCAGTTTGGGCCCGGGAGCCAGTTCAGACTCCCGCAGTGCCTCAGGCCTCTGTGGCCAAGTATGAGTCAGACCTCCAGTTCCTGGATCGATATTCAGAATGCAGGCAGATATGAATCCACGACCACTGAGTCGGTGTCAAAAGAAAATCACCTCATAGCCATTTAGAAATTAAACATTGCCGCTCTCGCCGGCCGTCCCCGTTTATTAGTCCAATCAATTCTTGTTTTTGAGGACCGTTGTATCCATTTTTTCTGTTCTGCTCGGTCTTGACGTTTTTTATGGTTTTCAAATACGTCCATCTTTTTACCTCTTCCCACTCCTGGAGACTAATCGAGTCTCTGGACACACATTGCACTTACTGCGACGGAATCATCTGCAAAATTGATTGGAACTCATTCAGCATCCAATAATAGAAGAATATTAATAAAGTTTTTTTCCTTTCATGCAATTTGTGAAATTGAATGGAAGGAAAATGCACACCAGAGTTAAAAATGCTGCGTGTGTGCATGCACGCCTTCATATAGAGGGGGGATGCATTTGCATGCCATGGAGATCCACCTACACTCACTTTAAAGCCTGATTATTAGCAGAAAAGCTTTTATCACATCTGCCATCCAATAGGAATCTGTGGATGGTGGAAACAGCTCCGTGGAGCTTCAAGTACAGATTGCATACATTGTATTCATGTAAATTTAAGGAGTAAATGAAGAGTATGTCTGTGACTTTAAGGATTTCTATGGCCTTTTGTAACCAAATGATGACACTATTCATTCAGAAAACAAATCCTCAAATTTGCAAATGCTAAAAATGAATATGTATTTAGTTAAAGCCTTGAATTACAGTTCAGTATATAATTAAGTTTAGAGGGAGTTAACTCTTTCAGCTACTACAGTAGTGGCGGTATTAACATGCAGTTCATCTAAAACAAATATCAGTTCATGGTGTGTGTGTGTGTGTGTCTGTCTGTGTGTGTGTGTGTGTGTGTGTGTGTGTGTGTGTGTGTGCGTGTGCGTGTGTGTGTGTGTGTGTGTGTGTGTGTGTGTGTGTGTGTGTGCGATCAGATTTTTGTGATGTTTCTGTGTTCACGTCTCCATTCTTCTGTCCTGTTCTGCAGCCTGCCTGCTCACCATATGGCAGGCAGGGACACGGACAGTCTCTCCAGCTCTCTCAGGATATGCCAGGCTCTGTTGTCTGTCCTCCGTCCCTTCCCTCCTTCATTTCCGTCACCATGCTGCGTTGTTTGGCTGCGCTCTCCCAAAACCATCTTCTTTAAACGCACCCTTTTTTTTTAATTGAATAGTTTTTTGCTGGTGAATTTAATGTTTTATAACTGTACGTTTCAATCCAAAAAAACATTTTTTTTACTCAGGAAAACAAAAAGTGTTGATTCCTAAGAAAAGTTTGACTTTATACACAATAGAATTCAACTGTTCTGCTCTCTTTTCTGGCTCACCTTTCACTTTTACTGCATTTTGTTATATATTCTTTGATCTTCCCTGTCTTAATTACTCCAGAAAAAGTGAATTAACACCCCGAAAAAGTGAAAACAGAACAAAACTAGCAAATCCACTAATCCACAAACGTGTTTCAAAAGCTTTACAAGTGCCCCTGACAAAAACTGTGTTGCGCTCTGCTTAAAGCAGAAGCACAGGCTTAAATTCATAAATACATCATAAATAACTAATTTCCTTGCAAAATAAATGATAAAATTCCTCCAGAACATTTTCAATCACATCATTATCTCCTTTTCGTGTAGTTCCTTGGAAGGGATTGAGCAATAACACAACTGGCTTTTATCTATTAAAGAGGTGACAGACAGGAAACATGCAGCTCTTTGCACGTTTATTTTTATCCAACATGACTCAACAATGACACCCCCTGAAGAATTGAACACACTGTCTGAACAGTCATGAACATTTGAGCGACTCTTCCTGCCTCAGAGTTTCAGCCTGTCTCTGTTAAACATTCAACCAATTCATTTAAACCACCTATTTGTTGCATATGGAAATTTACAAGCAGCCCACACGTGGACTATGAGCCAGCTATGACGTGCCGAATTTCACGGGAGAAAATGTGTATTTTATTCAAATGTATTATAGATTTTCAATCTAAGAAGACAGCATGTAAAGACAGCAAGATCAGAGTTTTCCATGAGAATTCTTCTCAGCTGAGTGTTTATAATCCTATCATAATTTATCGCAATGGGCCTAAATGATGATAAAGGATTTGTTACTACAAGCATGATGCCTTATTTGCTACTGTTGATACCAGTTTAAATAAAATATCCTATCAATAATTCAACATAAAATTCAGTGTAGTCTAATTAAAGACTTCTGTGAGCGATGGAAGTGAAGAGCTGCTTCAATGTCCGTCTTTGCCACCTAAAATATCGACGCTACAGCTTCTCGTGTGATCATAATTGGCAATAATTGGGTATTTTTTGATAGGAAATTAATATATTCAGTAACAGGAGTCCAATCTTCACCAAACAAAATGCAAAATAATCAAAGGAGCATAAACATGTTTGAGCTAACCATCTGTTTGCTGCTTCTCAACTTACTGCTAAAGATTTTGTCATAATGTTTCAGCGGGTTTGTCCTAAATTTGATGTGTATTCGTATATTTGATTCTATAAATTAGGCAGTGATATAAAATCTCCCATTACTTGGCCAATACATTTTGTTTGAAACTGGCTGAAGTGGCAAAGGGGAAAAAAATCGACATGTAGGCCAATCTAAAAGAAGTAAAGTGGGATGGGAAAAAAGGTAGAACAAAAGATAAAAAGAAAAGTGAGAAATAGAAAGGGTGGGACAAAGAGGAGAGAGGAGGAACAGATGGAGTGAACACCAGAGCCAACAGCAGAGCTAAGTGGGTAGTACACTCCCCAGACAGCACTCCATATGGCCTGACAAAGCCATACACAGCCAGGCAATACACATTTACACACACATGCACACACTGACACACGCAGCGTGGATACACACTGACACACACAGCGTGGATACACACTGACACACACAGCGTGGATGCACACCGTCACACGCAGCGTGGATACACAGCCCTCGCCACAAACAACCAAGTTCACACACATATTCACACATTGCTGTGCACCCACACATATGCAGATCTCCGTCTGAGGGGAAATCCACTTGAAATCAGACGGGAAATTTACAACCATTAAATATATAGTTTTAATCTGTTGACATTGGTCTGTTAATGGATGGCATTTACCGTGAAAATTAAACATTCCAGAATTACAGAAGATCATCTGTGATATTGGTCTAGTGAGCAGCTGTCAGCAACATGGTCAAAGAGGGGAAAGGATCCACTCTGTCTGATTTTTGACTAAAACTCCAAGTGCAGTAGAATTAGTAACATCACGGTGCATCGTCAGTTTGTGGCAGAACTCAAGAGATCAAGATTAGGCACAGGCCAGGCATATATGAACTGAAAAAGAATCTAGAATCTACATGAAATAATAAGGATTTTGCTTTACTCTTAAGGTGCAAGCCTCAGTCGTGAGTGGACAGGGAGCCCCTCCTCAGTAGCTGCAGGAGCAGAGGCTCCAGGGAGGACCAAGATAACAGCCAATCCCTGTGAGACAATGAGGAAGTTCTCGCTAATCCCCACGGTCACAGATGTTACCATGGGGCTTCTGGGCCATGGCGATGGTAGACTGCTGTCAGAGGATACCTGACCAATCCCGATTAGTGAGGGGAAGTGTAAACACCGATGCATTGCAGCACATCCTTACAAATGGAAGGGTACACAGTGAGCAGCTATAGGTGTATGGATCGCTATATAGACCTGACCTGACCAGACAACATATAGAAAGCATGGAAATAATGCTTTGAACATGCTATCAACACCGTAGTGCTGCTAGCACTTGTCAACGAAGCAGTTGAAAACTCAGATATGCACGCCCAGTCACACCAGGTGTAGGACAAATAATAAATGTCCATTACAACAAAAGTGGGCATGTGATGATTAACAGCTGAAGGATTAAATGTTCCCCTACAGGCTGAGAAACTTTGTACCACTTTTGGGCTCATTAAAAAGTTTTATTTTAATTAATTAAAAACCCCAAGAGGTGAGCTCAGAAGTACAGAGTGGCCAGCTTTAAAGCAAGGAAGCGCCCCACATAATACCTGGAAAGTCTGTAGGAAACAAACATTATCTTCTCAATGAACTGTTTATGTCAGCTGATTTCCCCTGGGATTATTTCAGACTTGCAGATTTACAATAGGAACAACAAGAGAATGGCACTGAATAAACTAATACTTCAAGGGGGAAAAAAGGAGTTTTACTTCTTCAGCAATTTTATCCGTTAAATTAATGATTTGAAATAAAAGAGGAAATCGATTCTGGTCCAAATGGTGTTAACATACTTTTCTCCACAAAAGTGTTTGTATTTATTAAGATATCAATATTTAGACCCCAGAGGAGGGAGTACTTCTGGAACACCAAATGTAATTTCTGGTGGAAAAACCTGGGGAATTTAGACTGGAAAGACAGATTGTGTGATGCTGCTAATAGGGGCCAGATTGTGGGATTCCTCACAGAGGCACATGCAGTCCAGCTGACCTCACTCTCCCATCACACATACAGTATAAAAAACACTTCAGAGTATAAACAAGCTTTATCCTTTCATCACTGTGTGGCAGGAAGGAGAGCCATCAGTAGCTGCAGCAAACACACACACACACACACACCACACACACACACGCGGAAACTGGCATATCAGGGTGGAAATAAGCCGGTGGGGATGGAGGCGCTCGTATAACATCAAAGAGTCAAAACAAGTTTGCAATTCATGTCACAAACGCACACACACACACATGCACACACAATATATATTACACATACGTACAGTAAGTGTGTGTGCAAAATGATCAGAGCAGCTAAGCTGTTTATTTAATTAAAAAAAAGAAAGTGTTCTTTACCAACCCATCAAACAATGCCACTCATGTAGGGGATGGAAAGTGCTGTTTCAGCACAAGTTAACCTTAAAGCTCAGAGAGCCATCGGCCGTCCACATACGCGTGCCAGGGAGGCATGATTTATGTATTTGTGCTTCCGCTGCTTCCACGTGCACTGCCACACTTTCAGGTTCCTGCAGCAGTGAGCAGATGAGCTGCTGCAGTTCACAATGAGGGGGCAGGAGACTGAGGTCTTTGAGGGGGCAGGGGGCACTCCTGGAGACTTTTCATGACACTCTGGTGCCACCTCTTATGGGGCGGTGTTCTGTCCCAGCGTGGTCTCAGCCGTTGACAGGAAGAGCCTGGATAAAGTGATCAGGGGAGCTCTGTCCCGGGATGCCCCCCTGACTTCCTGGAGGCGGACGAGGACAAGCCTGTCATCCGTATTAGTGAATGACAACCACTCTGACAACACTGGGGAGCTCCATCCGTCTCAGACCACTTCAGCAACGTGGGTGAAGGAGGCCCTTCCCTCCTGCAGCCGTCAGCAGCGCTCCTCATACACCACAGAGACTCACAACATCTGACGAAGGGCGCCAAGAAGGCCAGATAATAATGAAGCTCTTGCTCTGTGTGAAACCTAGATCACACGGTGTAAAACATTCAAGGGTATGTGCAGGATTAATATCATCATTCCTGGGAGCAAAATTAATATAAATAGTTCATATTTTTGTCATGAATAGGACTGAAATCTGCTGCTATGATGTATATGCTCCAGCGTGTCTGTGGTGTTTACGTTGTGATATCTGTAGACCTCTGACAGACAAGAATCGACTCGTGTCAGCTGTGCAACACACAATCTTTTAAGATTAAAGCTCCACTCCTTTGTCATGTGGCGTGACAAAGGTTATCCAGGGGTTACTGGGAGGAGGCAGAAATGCAGCCTGGACCAGTCAACGGTGACTGGAATGTACACAAAAACATCCCACCTAGGTTCCTTTGTTGTAGCTGCATGTTTTTGGTGGCACCGACAGTCACACTCTGCTTCCTCTCCATCCAGACTGTCAGCCATGTCAAACAAGCTCATAATGAGATATTTTATCCACAACGCTGAACGTGTGTGTTACACACTGACTCGGAGTTTTGCACACCTGCCTCCGCTGCAGGCAAACACAGCCCAACCGGACAACAGGAGCTGATACAGGTGAGGAAGGGTAAAACTGATGCACGC